>NW_009953205.1:901699-934199 GCF_000747805.2 Chaetura pelagica | reverse complement strand
GAGCTCTGAGACAGCTCCTGCTGGAAAGAGCTGTTGGGAAGCCTGGGGGTGTCAAGCTGGCTAGAAAAATGGCAGGTGACAAGGACAACACTTTTTCCCCTCCCCCCCCCTTTTTTTTTTAATGCTACCCAGACCCACATAGCTTAGTTAAAAAGACAAACTGCAGCCCCAGGTTTCTTTTATGGGGAGGGGGAATACGTCAGCTTTGAAACACAATCTTCTCTGGTGCTAGAGTAAAAATTATATTGGTGAAGGTAGTGTCTTGTCTCACAGACAATATAAATAAACAAATTTTCTGGTGCTAATGTTCTTGGAAAGGAAGAAAAAAGAGCACAGTTATAGTCCTGTGTGCTACAGCGAGGGATGAGAATAATACACATGTGTATACATGTGTATATATGTGTATGTATACATGCATATATGAAATGTATACATGAAATGTATACAAATAAATATAGATGCAAAAATTTAAAGTAGATGTGTGTGCATGTATGCAAATGAAACTGATACAACACATGAATACACAGATTAAACATGACACACTAAACTACCCTGCAGTATGAGGATAATTTTACATATGTACACACTGTCTGCAGAGCAGCCAAAATGCCCCATCCTGAAAGAAAATGAAAAGGAGGGGAGAAAACCCCAAACCTTGAAAATGTGGCACATGTGTGATTGTAATTGTTACATGCATGAGAGCTGCTGGGCTGCTGCTTCTGAGTCCTTTGAAAACAAGAAGTAAAATAAAAAGGAAACAACCTCTGCTGCGCTACAGCATGTTGCTTTTTCAAGACCACACTAACAATGTAATAATAACAACAACAATAATAACAACAAGGGATATGAGAGGAGTTCAGCAAACAAAAACTGGGAGAACTGAAAAGTGCCCAGGATGCAGGGCTGCAATCAGGGACTCTACTTCCACACCTCCTTGACCTTGCAAACTCTTAAACAAACTTCAGCTGCTTCATGTATTAAAAATAGTTTTTAAAAAATAAAATCCTCGGGTAACAATACTTACCTGCCTTGCAAGAGAGAACCTTCCAAGAGGAGGACACCAGGCGCAACATCAGAAAGCAATAGATTCTGCAACTGCCAAGAGGCTGTACAGGAGCAAACTAACTGCCCTTAAAGGCCAAGTTAAGGGCTGTTGTCACATTAGGAGGCAAAACATCTCTTTAAAAATACTAAACCTCATTCCAGTAATTGGTAAGTGGAGTGGATCTTCCTTGCTCCATGTGTCAACTCTGAGATGACAGTTGCCATAGTAATTGTTTATTTCCATCAAATTACAAAAGAAACATATTCCAATAAAACAGTATTTTGGCCTAAGACCTTTCTGCCTGGACTCCCTTACCCATTTTATTTTCCATTTTTTCCTTTAACTTGTCCCTAAGTAAGCATTGTTTCCTCTTTGGATTATCAGCAGTACTAATACCAAGGCAATCAAACACATACTGCATGTTACAACAAAACCATCAAATTACAGTGTACTTATCATACAATCACAGATTCATACTTCAGAAGACACTTGCTGCATTTCTGGAAGACAAGGTCCTGCAAGGAGAGGAGCGAAGTGCAGCGAGGAGGGTGGTGGCAGGTCCTGCAGCTTCCGGGCACGGGGTGCAAGGCCAGTGGTGGTTCAGGAGGTCTGAACACTGCAGGGGGAGTTGAGGCATCCATCACAACACGGCCCACGGCCACTGAACCTCAGACTTTGGTCTGGGTGCTGCTACAGCCTCCTGAGGCGTGTGGCTCGTTGCTGCAGGGCCCAGGAGCGCCACTTGCCTCTGCCGAACGTCGTTCCGAGGGGCTGGGTGGGTCGGGGTGGTCACAGCTCTTGCTGGAGGAAATCAAAGTCATTTAGGCTGAACCTTGTGCTCAGGTCAAAACAGAAACCCAGACTAGGACAGGGCATGGAGCCGTGACGTGGCAATGCCAACACCACACAGTGGAGGAAACAATGGCAACAGCAAACAAACCAGGAGAGGTCCCTATGACAATTTTTCTACTTTACACCATGGAACTATACAGTTTACCTGCTAAAACACTTACGACTTTTGCCAAAGTGCTGGTTCAGGCAGGAGTTAGGAGAGGCCTGAGTGGGTGTTGTTTTGCCAGCAGAGACAAAAAGCCACTGCCTGTGTATTACTGTGCATATTCCCACTCACAAGTCATAAAAAACCATAAATCCTTGCCTGGCTGTCTAGAATCTTCTCCTGCACCTTTGTATGAGCTCTGCAACTGAAAGTTTCCTCCATTTACAGGTGCAACTGCCCAGGCCAGAATATCCAATTCCCTAGGGGAGCTGGCTTAAACATAGACTGAGAAAAGAATAACAATGTGAACTGCACAATTTATTGTCCTATGAGTTAGTATGGCTGTGACCCTCATTAAACCTCTGCTTTTCCACCTTGCCATTCTTCTTGTGTGGCTGAACAAATTGATTCTGCCTGTACTTGCTGCATTACCTTGGCCTCAAGTTCTCATAGGCAGAGTAGATAGGATTATAAGCAAATGTTAATGTAAATTGACACCTGCAACCCTTGACACATTAAATTTTCAGAATTGTTTGGTAAACAGTCTTTTATTCTTTAACATAAAAGATAGCTACACCATGGCATTGACTGAATCAAACAACATGTAAGATTTAAGTGTATCTGGTATTTTCAGGAAAAAGTCTATGTCAAACAGATTAAATGGCTTGGCACTGGTTCCAGTGTCAGATTTTGCCTTCAGCAGCTGGCATTTCAAGTCTTAAAATTTCCAGTACATTAATCTGACTGTGGAAGGGGTTTAGAGTAACTATTTGGGACTGCCAGGCAGTCTCACAAGGCAAAACTATGATTGTTATCTGCACTGGGACTGAACTCTGCAAAGTCTGGCTGAGTTTGTTACTTTTGCACACACAAATGTCATATTATAGCCAAGAAAGTAATTCAGCAGAAGTACCTACCACAAAGTGCATATCAGAAATCGTATAAATGTTTGCTGGATTAGGCCTTGTCTTTATTAATGTGCTACCAGTGTAGGCTGAATTCTGGCAATAAATCTGGGTATAAATTGACCCTTGTATCTCAGCTTGACTTCAGTATCTTCTAATCCCTCTTCACAAAACAAATTGCATCAACCATGCCCACATTTAACCAACTGCAGTTCACATTGTTTTTGTTCCTTCTCATAAGTTCTTCCTACAGATTAAATGCTGATGCACTGAACTAACTGCTCTTGGCTGAAGTGGGAAGGTGTAATTTGATTAGTATAGATTCTGGAATTGGTAAGTACTGTATCAGTATCCTCCCTGGAAAATAGGTGACATGTCATGGGATATTAAGTATGGCCATTTAATGTAAAAACTCAGATAATACATGAGTTAAATGGAAAAAATGAGAGAAAGCTTTTAAGCATTCTCCCAAGACAGATTGCAGAATAATATTATTGTACATGCAAGGAGTGCTGATTGACACAGTCAGAAGGCCATTATACTAGTACGGTATAAAATCATTATAGCAAAAAGCATTTCAGAGCTGCAGAGTGATAGTAGCAACATATAATGAATTATCAATAAAGAACTGGTGATTCAGTTACATTACATATGAATAGAAAGCTTCCTGTTATATAATTTAAACCTACCAGCCTGACAAGTGACTTGAATATTCAATTCCTTCTCCAGGTGTATGAATCATCCTTTTAACTTCACCAGAGACAGCAGTTTTGTAGGGTAGGCCAGAAACTGAGCTGCAGGAAGCAGTGTTTTTAAGAAAGACTGGCTGAGCAGATTTCAACAAGGCAGCTTCTGGTGAGGCTGTTTGAGCTCTTGAGGAAACAGCATCAGCCTTTGAGATGTTGATATTAAGTAAATATTTCCTCTTGTTTATGGCACATAAACACCACGTTCAGTCTTTCAGCAAGTCAATGCCAGCAATATTTTATGGTTTCCATTATTGCAAACTGCCGTTACTGACAAAACCCCCCTATCAGTATCAAATCCCTGTATTTTTAAGGCTGTGCTCCTGAAGGAGGCTTCTCTCAGCTCCTCTGAAGCCAACTACAGCATGTTAGTTAAGTGTTGCAACATGATCCCATGGGAGGATCAGGACCTTTGGGAAAATTACAAGAGTCACCTTTTCCTTTTAAATTATTATTTAGTACTAGCAATGCTAACATAATACCTAAGTCAAAGCTAACTGTGCTGGAAGCTTAAAAGTAATTAACTTCAAAATTAGGGGAAACAAAAGGATTTAGTTTAAATGCCCTCAGTGCTGGAACCAAAGTTACAATCAACAAACAAGAAAGATCTAGCAGGTGAAAATGATCCAGCTGTGATAATATGGGTATAATATCCAGTCCACATTCAGAAAATAAATACACAACACTGTCAAACACAAGCATTTAAAAGTTGAGAAGTTCTAACTTGCCTGCCAGCATTGTTAAGCTTCTGCCTTGATCTTTTTTAATAAAAGAAAATTGGGTTTCATAAAATCACATGATTTCATAGATACATTGTATTATATTACACTCTTGGACTGTAATACTACACATATATATATACACACCTATATTTATTAATGCATCTCAGTATTATCAACACTCAAAGAAAATTGACAACATTGATAAAACTCTTCCAGTAAGCTTTTTCTTTGTCTGGATAAACTGCTTTTAAAAAGGCTTTCTGCTCTGTATGTTTGCCTGGACCTGATCACCTGCTATTTCAGAAGTCCCCAGCATTGAGCTGCTCCCATTCCAGTCATTTCACTGTTTACTGCCTCTCCCTTCTCTCCTCCACCAAGGATGGTGCATCTACAAATGTCAGAGGAAACATCTCTTCCTTTCTACCCAACCTTCTGGAAGCCTCCAGCTGATGACATTTCTTCTTACTGCTCTGAACACTCTTGGGACTAAAGGCAGCTCAGGAATTTAATCACAGGCTGAGAGCTGGAAGTTAGATTTAAGCTTGAAAAGTCCTTAAAGGAGGCAACAGAAACATGGTTTACTGCCTCACAACCACTAACTGGTTGATGAAACTCCAACAAAAGAACTGGTGGACATTTACATGTATTTCTGCTGCCTCCAAAAACCAGTGGTGTTTATTTTTCAAGTGGAGCTGTTCAGAAGCAAATCTCCCTTCACGCAGCCAGGATTCTGTTGACCACAGAGCTGACTTGTGCCATTTTAAGGCTCTGGCTTTACCTGTTTTAAAGATGAAATAATTCTTGAGACTATATGGTTTGGGGAAAGAAAGATTTGTGAGTGAATGTCTGGCAGTCAGAAACAACCAAATACTAGTATTGGCTCTAAAACCAGCTCCTGGGCAAATCACAGTAACCTTGGGCAAACCACTTAACTTCCCACCTTGGTGTTCCCAAGTTTCAGGCAGAGGTACAGCTAGTTACTCACCACAAAGATGCTGTAAAAAATTAATTAGCAAAATGGCTATAAAGCACTGAGGATGAAAAACGTGCTAAGAGCTAAGCATTATAATTAGTGTTACTTAATGCAGCCTTAAAAATCAAACAATTTATTTTTCTTTTCCTTTAGTAAAGGAATTACACAATGCCTTTAAGAGATGGCAAAGTAATTTGAAGTAAATGACTGCCCTGTAAAATTGAAACACACCCTAAAATGTGGTTATTATAACATAACCACACACCCTGATAGTTAGCACTGCGTGAGCTGTGTATAACCTTAACTTAGTGGTGTATTATTAAGTGCAGGAGGATCAGCAATTATACAAGGGAGAGTGAGTGCTGAAGTGCATTAAATACATGTTGCCTCTTTGGCATCAGCAGATTTGGTGCATCCACTCCTGGCAATGAAAAGCATTCTGGGCAAATTCAACTTGTG
Source organism: Chaetura pelagica (assembly GCF_000747805.2). Taxonomy (NCBI): domain Eukaryota; kingdom Metazoa; phylum Chordata; class Aves; order Apodiformes; family Apodidae; genus Chaetura; species Chaetura pelagica. The sequence continues at coordinate 928,352 of NW_009953205.1, read as the reverse complement.
GCACAAAAGGATTAATTAGGGTACAGCTGATACAAGCAATGTTTAGACATGAATCAAGAAATTTAGGACACAGGGCTTACACTGCACCGAATAATTGCCAACGCCATAAAAGAAAGAAAAGATGTGAACTCATTTCACATTTATGAGAAGCAGAAAGTTCTACCTCAGCTTCTGCTTGCTAAAGAATTACACACTGCAGGTTTCTTTTAAATTCTTCATATTATCACACAAAAGGTTTCCTTGTGCTTATGCTAGTTCCTCCTCATTGTATTTAAATGTGAGTATTTTCAGAATAAAAGAAGCTATTTGATGGCTAAAAAACCCCAGGTACCTGATCTCTCAAATACAGTAGACTTTAGAGGCTTTCCTTCCTTATGTGCTGTTCTAGGTCAGCAACTCAATACCTATACCACAGGTGACCTTGCTTTCTATTGCACTTTTTGCCTGAAGGAATGTTTATTATCAATGGGTAAAGCAAGACAGGAAACCAGCAAGAGCATGGGGAAGTCAGGAAGCCAGTGTGGACAGGGGATCTGTAGCTTACCCCAGGTGATGGCTGCAGAAATGCTTGCACAGAGGTATCCAAGCCAGCTTGCTCAGGCACCAGAAGCTGCAGAGCTGGTAGCACAACTCTCCTGCCTCACTCCCTGCTTGGTTAATTGATCCTGCTTTTGCTGGGAGAAGCATAGCGTGGATGTTCTCTACCCTGCAGTGGCACGTGGGCACAGCCTGCCCTTGATTTATCTGAGCTCCCTGTCTGTAAGTGATTGTGATTCCCTACCGTTCAGTGGAGCTGTTGGGAAAAGAATTGCTTTCCTCATCTTTACTCTGAAACAATAAACTCGTTTCCTGAAAAATTCACAGAAGGACTAAGAGCAAAAGATCCCAAAGTTTTGTAAGAGCCGCAGAGTGAAAATAGCCACAGGGAATTTGCTGAGCCCAGCACAGCCAGCAGAACCTGTCTTCAACCCACAAAAAGACTCCGGTGTGAAAACTGTGTCCATTAGGTCTAGAAAATACTACAAATACATATTGTTTTAGTACTTAATATTCTTCTTAAGTGTAACTTGTGGCAAAAAAAAAATATCTAAACATTTTTCATAAGAATCTCCATTAAGTTTATCCAAAATTCAACTAAAATGCATTACAAAATTATCCTACAAATTTCTTCTAGTCATCTTTTATGGAAGTTGGAAACCTGAAAAAAAGCACTCTGAAATGAAGGATTAAAATAATAAAATAAAAATGGGAAGAAAAGTAACAAATTTTAAGTAACTATTCTTAGACAAAGTATTTCCTCAATTTAATAGTGCTGGTGATATTCCCTAGTCAGCAATCAGATTCCTTGTTCTTCCAGGGAAAATGGGAGCCTTGCCTGCCCTGACAGCCTGGAAGGGCTCAGCAGATGCAGCAGAGCAGGCACCCAGCACACACCTCAGCACCCTGGGGCCACTCCTCCAAGGGCTGTGACAGATGGGGTCCATCTGAGCTCCCCTTCCTGGCAGGGGCCTCCACATCACTGGCTTTACATGTGCAGTTTCTCATTCTTAGCCATGATTTATTTTCGAGGAAATTAAACCTTATATTCAAATATTGGTTTTCATTAAATCACTTTAAATTATATTTAAATAACTTTCAATCTCCTCTTTAATTAAACCTACTAAGGACCAATTTCCATCTTTTACTCAGGAAGTTTTTACTTTGCCAAGGTCCTAAGACACGGTAGGGCTGAGAGTTCTCTGTGCTTCTGATTTCTCTTCCTATTTTTGCTTATAAGCCCCCACTTCTGAAGAGATGAGAAATCAGCTCCTATAAGGCCTCACACTTCAGTTTAGACACCCCAAAGAGAAATCTCCTCTTCCTTTCCAACTCACAGTTTGCTCCACTCCACATACCAGTTCAAGGCTCTTACAGGATCACTCCTTGACCTTACACTCCCATTACTTCCACCCCCTTTCCTCATTTTCAAAATCAAATTAATTTAGAGACAGAATTAAAATTTGCTCAAAACATTAAGTAATGTCTTTACTGCCCTTGGTGAATCACACCCTGTTCAACCAGTGTCTTCAAAGCTTCCATTTAATTACAAGTAATACGCTTTGAAAGGCTCATTTAGTTAGTTCTGTATTTGTTGCACTTGACTTGCCACAATTAATAAAAGCCAAAAAGTGTTACTATGAAACAATACAGAGCTGTCAAAACTATGTTTTTGTAAAAAAACTGTTCAACCACATTGATTAGGAAAGGCCAAAGCTATTAATGAAACTGGGTCAGCTTAACAAACAACTTTTTTTTTTTTTGCACATTCAGTTCTAAAGAGAAGTTTCTTAGTTAAAAAAACAGACCTGAATTTGAAAAGAAGATGAAAGTTTAGAAGGGAAAAATTAAGTATGAAAGAAATCAGATATTTCATGATGAGCTGGCAACTCACTTCTAACTTCTGCACCTCTTCTGCTTGTTCACACAGGCTCAGTGTGAATACTGGGTTTACTGGCCAGGGGTGAGTCCAACCCAGCACCCTCCTGCTTTCTCAGAACTCCTCTGGTTTCTCCGCTGTTCAGTTTCTGCTAATCTGATGAAATCAGAAGTGTAGCTCCATTTCCTGCACTGTTTCTTCCTCATTTCAGCTCCCTGCTGTTTGTTTCTAGGATATTCTCATCCCTGCTGGGTGTATATTTTCCTCTCTTTAAGAAGAGCCCTGATCATGTTTCTTTTTCTCACACTATCTATTACTAACGCTTGCTATGGGAATCTCCCAGCCGGCGGTGAGACCCCAGAGCTCAGAGCATCTGGACAGTTATCATGAACTAATATCATCCCTTCAGCAGCTCATGTTAACAGCGAGTGATCGGTTGTTTTCACTCCTTCACACTTTCTTGGATCTTAAAAGAAGAATGGGATTGGAAAGAAGACTCTTTTGTGTCTATAAGATGGACTAAAGTTAACAGTGGTGTAAACAAGGAGAAATCTCTTGAACAAATGAAAAAAACCCACCACAACAAACCTTGGAAAACTTAAGATAAATACTGTCCTCTTAAATGTATCTTTGTTTACTATCCAGGCTAAATAGATTATGCAAGAGACAGAGGTGTCAGTTAATTTCTGCCCCCTCAGAGGGGAGTGCACATGAACACACAACTATGGAAGTCAGATTTATTTATTTTTGCAATGAAGTAAAACTGACAGGGTGGTGACTCATCCCACTGCCAGGTCAGGGATGGACCTATTGCCTTTTCCTGCTCTCTGCCAGCCAAGGTGTCACAGCCTGGGGAGGCCTATGCCTGGAATTGCTGCCCCAGGGCCTGCCCAGCTAGCACCATACGCTGCTCTGAAATAATAGGTGATGTCTGCAACCACCCCAACCAGCCTGACAAGGGCTGACAGTGGGGGCTTGGAAAGGGCAGGCTGCTGGACCTCTGCGCAAGTGTATTGATTATGCATTGGACTGCAATGTGGAAGGGCAAATACTCTCCCAGTCTGACTCCTCAAAATGAGAAGAGATGGGTGGGACAAGAAAGAAGAATACAACACGCTTCTCTGTAAATGTAGGAACAAGGCTCTGTGCTGCCAAATGACTGCTAAGCTGCACAGCCAGATGCCTCTCAGTGTAGTTATTAGTAATTCCTACCTCAGTCTCATTAGCTAATTTTCCAATCTCCACCCAAAAAGGAACTTTTTTTCCTTGTGTTCCAACAGATTGGAGAGGCTGTGTCTAATTCAGCTGTTCTCCTATGTCCTGCAAGAATGCTGTTGTGGGGTCACAGGTGACCATCCCACCAAGAGAAAAGATGCTTTGGTTAAATATCTATTGCTCCCACTACTCTGCATCAACACCCCTTGGAGGGAAGAGGTTTTTCCTCTCGTCACCCTCTGTCACCTGGTTGGGCAGTTCATGCCTCTGCCTCATGGTCCTGCTGGGGCAATACTTCACTTCATGGTCACCAGCCCCTCTCCATCCCCAAAAACACCAGAATAGTCCCCAGCAACCCCAACCTGATGCTTGTGAAGCCAGCAAGGTTTCTATGCACGTGCAAGGTCTCTCTTTGCTAGGGAGTGCCTAATATGCTACTTGTTCTGGAAAACTCCCCCAGGCAGCTACAGGCTTGTGAAAAGCTGAGTTGCCTCTGGGGCAATGTGCTCCTAGGCCCCAGATCTGTCTGCAAGGGTGCTCTGGAGGAGGAAGAAAGGCTTGTCACTGATCCCAGAGCAGCTGGCAGGGCTGCAGCAAAGCTGCCAATGAGCTACAAATTAGTCCAACATTTAAATGCTCACTTCTAACGATAAAAGCTAACAAAGTCTCTGACAGTAGCTTTTCCTAAGGAACGGGAAGTGCCTCTAAGAATAACCAGAGCTGCTGCAGTTGTTGGGGTTCACAAGAGCTGCCTGACATCATAGAAAGATCTCTGGGCTGTAATGAAATTTTTGTGAAGTGACTTGCCTGCCTTGCTGGTCACCAGCATCAGACATCCCCACGTAGAGCCCTTTGTAACTCACATGTGTGGAGCCAGGTCTACCTGCTTCCTGAAAGGACTAAGATGACACTTAAAGCTCCAGCTACAGGAGCAGTTTGCTGCCTTGGTGCTTTATGCTTTAACCTTGATATAGAAACTTACCTTTAATGGTACCATCTGGATGGACGGCTCTCCCCATCCCAATGGGCAGCATTCAGGGGCACTTGGGTTTCAGCAGAACAGGACAAAATGACCAGAAATGTCCTATTAGGAGGAAGCAAAAGGAGAATGTAAGCCAGTCCTCAAAATTAACTTTTTTTTTTTTTTTAATAAACTGCAAAACTAAGCTTAAATAGAAAATGTTGAAGCACTGAGTGACAAAAGTCTGAAGTTCATCACTGCAATGAACACAAGGTGTGCAATCATCCTGTACAGATGTACAGCTTCTTCCTCATACATTTTCCCCCTGTGTAGTTATGTCTTTGATTAATGTTTTTATGCTTTTGGCAAAAAACTCCTCATAACAAACAAAAACCCAAAAATGCAACACTGAGGGGAATGCTTAAAGTATATGGTTTATATGCCTAAAAAATCTTTGTTTTTACTTCCTCTTACTGAGACAAAATGAAAACTTCTAAGAACATTTTATGAATTCTTGCCACACTAAATAACCTGTTCCAACTCATGATGTACCTCTAAAACAGTTTTTTCAGTATAAACAAAATTATGTCATATTGACAGAGGAAAGAGCAAAACTTGGCTGTTTAATTTGGAAGATTGCTAAAAGTGATACATTTAACTTTTCTTGTCTAACAATGAAATGTTGTTATAGTTCACAACACCTAACACCTTTATTCACATAAAACAAGTTGCCCTGAGTTCCTGTTGAACTAATACACCTCCTTTTTCTGTGTATATTGCAACATTAGGAAAGAAAAAATAAAGATGTATCAAAATACGATCCCACTTTCATCCAGCGGTATGAAATGCATGTCACATTTTAGAGTATTTAGAGAAGCAGATTAGAAATGTACACAGAACACTCAAGAAACATGCAAATGCTTCAGGTATACTCTAGGTGTATCATGGACATCTCCAGCCAATACAGTTTGCTCTCCAATGTTATTTTCCTCTGTGGTGCATAGATTTCTCCTCTCATTGTTTTCACGTTGCATCTTACTTTCCTTTTTCCTGTCCTCCCCCTTTCCTCATTCTCTTTTTCTCCTCTTTTGATGTTTTTGGGTTTGATGTTTTTTCCCCTTAACCATTTGTCTCTCTTATGCCACCTCTCTGCATGGCTCACCAATGCCCCCAGGGCCCCTTAATTTCCTCCCCTCTGCTTTGCTTACACTGCCACATCTCAACAGGTATGTACATAGCCCAGTTTCTGACTGGGGCTTCCATGTGCAACACACCCTCTCACCCACATATTACAGTTCATTGCATCATAAAATGTATTGATCTTTTGAAATGTTGATAAGAAAAAAGTAATTCTTAAAGATTGTCCTCTTCAGAACATCAGGTGAGCTATGAAAGCTCCCCATGTTAGCACCTCACGGGCTGACTGGATGTGCACAATGTGGAAATGATGATATAGAAGCAGAAGAACTACGACAGAAAGCCAGGCCCAACACTTATTATTTGCACCTGCAGGAGCAGTCACATTCTTCCTGAGTAAGATCTAAAATGAGAGAAGGACAAGCCCACATTTGAAAATACTGAAAACATATGGTTAAAATTTAGTGTAAAAACATTAACTGTATTGAAGGAACAACATTCAGAGAAATCTGCTTCATTGATATGGATTAAATTTGCACAATGTTGTCCCTAAAACCAAATAAAACCAATCCAAACAAGAATATTAGAACCTACAAGCTGTTAACAAGGTAGTTACCTACTAGCTAACATTTTCATATGAGTTTCACTAAACATGTACATAGGCAGTAACAAGTATGAGAACACCAGACTTCTTTGCCATTATACTCCATGTCTTTGTAGCCATGCCCAGAAGGATCTGGTAGGAGGAGGAAAAGTAGTTTAGTTTTCAAAGCTTATTCAATCATTTCCGTTTCCACTTCCATTGTCAACTTCAACACTTTCCTGAGGCTGCAAAGATCAACAGGAAGCTCATAGTACTCACGCTCAGTACAAAGAGCTGCAGGATAATACTTCTTCACTAGTTACATGACAGGGCCACAGTCTTAGTTTAAATGGGATATCCAAATAACTTTGGGATTCTTAAAATCTGGGTTGTTTACTAATAAAACTTTTATTAAGTAAGATAATGAACATTTTGCTTAAGAATGTGCAGATCTTTGCTCAAAGGACTATGGAAGTAGGAACTAGTGCAGGTGTTTTCCCCTTCAGCCAATTCCCTCTTGAGGGAAGTATGTTGACTTCATGTTGGACAGACAAAATGGTATGAGGGGCTTGGCATAGCTTTCCTGGTATTAACACATGCTGAGATATTAACAACTTGAGGATGACTGGTGCTCTGAGAAACCAAATGTATAGGCAGAAGATTCAACTGAAGACCACAAATTTCAAGAGCTGCCATTTGAAAAGGTGCCAGAAGTAACTCACCACTTATTCTACAAAGAACTCAAGTGAGTGCTTGAGCACCACTGAGATTCTGCAGAAGGTTTGTGTCACACGTTTCATTCAATAAGGCAATCAAGATGATTAGGGAGTGTAGGAAAGCCTCATTAATGGCCACAGCAGACATTGAGTCAGCCTTTCATTTATAACCAGTGTATCCGGACAGTTTTCAATTATTGGGTTTTTAATTTAAATAAGTGAAATTTATGCGGACACACACCCAGGTATTGTACAACTTGTTCTTGCCTAAAAGCTGCCACCAGCTTTATTTAAATAAGTGTTACTGGCAAAAACTAACAGAAAACAAACCAAAAAAGTGCCTCACTATATGTGTATTTTTGTTTAAGTAGCTCCTTTAGTTTATGTCCTTAGTCATGAGGTAAGAATTTAGCTAGGGATTTTAGTCTTCAGATGCTGAAGAAAACACCAAAGCTATAACTGACAACAGTACTCAGCAGTAAGTCTTCAGCTTGAAGACCAACATTTTGCATGCTAATCACTGGGATTTTTGAGGAAGCAGAGTTACAAAAAGCAAAGGCAAGAATGATGGAGATGCATGTGACTGGCAACAACCATGGCTGAGGGCTGCAGAACAGCACCCTTCTGATCAGCACAAGGGGTGTGATTTGCTGTTCTCTCCATTTTAACCAAACAGCAAATTATCTCAGGACTCCAAGTGAGCAGTAAGTGGGGAATCCCTTTTTCCTATACCCTGTAATGCAAATGCAAACTGAAAATGAGGTGTTTCTCATTTCATTACACATAGAAGTTTCACACCTAATTATGGTCTTAAACAAGAGCAACAAAAGTGTTGTCATACAACAGAAAAATATAGAACAGGTTTCTTCTGTAAACAACATTTGTCTGACCACAGAATTACCACAAAATGGAAATTAAAATATTCAGTTGAAATCTGGGACCCAATCAGCAAAGGCTCACCTGGCCAAGACTAAGTCTTCACCCAGCAAATAGAAAAGATTTCTTTACAAAAATTGACAACTCCATAGCCACACAGAACTGGGGATTTCAATTCCTGTATTTAAATACAGTACTTGCAAAAATGGAAGTAAACCACAATGGAAAAAACCCCAACAAACAGATCCTAATAGATATGCCTCCTTAACAATAAAAGTGTGGTGTTCAGACCCTCAGTACTGCAAATCAGTTGTTCCTGTCATTTCAACTGGGGTTTTCCAGAAAAGATTCCTTCATCTGGTGCCAAATATCCTTTACAACATGGCATAGCCCTTTCCTGAGCCATGCAGGAGGTCAGACAGGTCAGACACAGGCCTTGGTAGTGCCTCCTAGTTTCCCAGCACTTCTGTTTGCGCTTATTTCCCAGTTCCAGAGGACTCAGGAGAAAGTCAATTTATAAAGATTCTCTAATACAGAATCAGTCCCTCTTCCAAAGCATCATGAAGGCATAAGATAATGAAAATACACATACCTTGACAAGACAGGAGTTTAATGTCACTGATGTGACATTTCAATAAGTAGTGAAGGACCATGTCAAGGCTTAATGACTCATGTTTCCAGGTTTCAGAGTTTGAACCAATGCTTAAACCAGCCACTGAAAGCTGTCTGGGAAGCTTCTCGTGCTGAGGAAGCATACGCAGCACTTGGCTGTCAGCTCCCTATGGAGGAACAGTGCAGGAACAGCACAGCCAGACCCAGTGTCACCACTGGACACCAGTGATTAAGAAAATGCAGAGTTTAGCATCAGCTAAGGCATACTAATTCCATCAAACAGGAGGGGAGCACAGCCAGTAGTGGCCGGGTCTCTCCACTCCTGTGTCTCTGTGCTCCTCTTAAGCTCTCCAGACCAAACTGGACCATCTACTGACCTCCTGTTGATGAAGGCTCCCAATATAGGTCAGAGCATGAGCTGGTATTGCTGGAGGAGACTAGGATTGGAGGAATCACAGTGCTGGCAGAGGTCGAGCTGAGCAGCAGACCATTTCATTGTTGTTCAGGCCTGTCACAGGCCCTTTAGACTTTGTAATTTGTCTGTGGGAGGAAATAGGAGTAAAAGACCATAAAGATCTGCACAGCACAGGTAGCACAGTGGTATATTACAGGAGCTCTTCCTCCCCCTGGTAGCTCAGTATCTCCTCATGGTGGAATGGGAGTGTTTTATTTTTGTTTTTCTTTCCATTAGAGGATGACCTTTGCTCCAACAAGGTTGATCTGCTGCAGGGCCAACATCCGCCAGCTTCCAGGCCTTGTGCTTCCTGAACAACAGCAGATACTTTCTGTCTCTCCTTATTTAATCATGCCTTCATAAATCAAAAGTGACCAAAACTGATTTAACAAACATTTGGGTGAGAACTCAGAGCAGCTGAGGAGTGACTGAGACTGAGTCATTGCCTGATGCAATTTCAAACAGTTCAATTGTAAACACAGTTGAGCTCATTGTTGTGTTAACATCCCCCCTTAAAAAAAAGCAAACCAAAAACCAAACACAAAACCAAGGAAACAAAAAAAAGACCCAACAAGCAACCAGAAGATTCTTAATTACAAGTACATTGCTGGGAAAAAGTCACTAAATGAAAGATGTATAGGAAAGCATATTTCTTTTGGAAACTGACCAAGTGAACATCTGGTCGCTGGGTTATCTGGAAAAATCCATCAGAGGATAATGACAGCACCATTAGATGCACCACCATAATTAATACTATGTTTCAATGGGTTTAAACATGCAAAGTGCTGAACACTGCTGTGAGATGCATTTTCAGATCCCACCTAGTTCAGTGAAGAGTGAACCACTGATTATTGGAAAGATATAGGAGGGAAAGGATGACGCACTGCTCTGACACTGATAAGCATTCACTGCTAGCTAGAGTCAGATAGCAGGAGACAACAGAAGGACATCTGGTGCAACCCTGTATGGTATTCATTACTTTTCAAAACGTTCTAAAATTATCAGCAATGACTTTTAAAGCTAAATTCTGAAGATGATAATGGGAAAGAACACAGAATTTCAGGCTGCTCCTGCTGCAGAAAGAGTGGAAACTGCTCTGCTGAAGTCTGAGTGATTTTTGTGAGTTTTTTTTGTTTAGTGGGGATTTTTGGGTTTGTTTTGGTTTGGTTTCTTTTTTTTTAATAAAGCTGATAGGATGCCCATATAAAAGCAGGCTCTTGACCCTTATATACACAACTGGTTTTAATGGTGGATTTCAACAGCAAGATTTTTAACATCTAATATGGGCACTATGCTGTGGGAAGTGTGATTGTTATACAATATGTGCCTTTTGTATTAGAATCATGTAGTTTATTTCACAGCTGAATTTTGGCCCCAGTACAAAATAACTGAAATCACACTGAAAAAATTCACCAACAAAGAAAACTAATTTGCAGTGAAAATGCAAGGTAAACAAACTACTCGTCAGTAGCTCTGCAATGCAGGTACAAACTAACACAATCATAGACATGTTAGTGGAGAGGAACTCCAAGGTTTCTGCTCCAATCTCCTCAGAACTGTGAGCAACAATAGAGGAGCCATGAATTCATCTAGCCAGCTCTTGAAAACCCTCAACCTCTCCCAGTATTGCCATACCCTCCTAGGGGAAACGTACATGCACTTCAAATCTTTGCAAGGTGCCTCTTCTAGTTGTTGCCCCTTGCTCTCCTCCACACAGAAGAGGTAGAAAACTGAGAAATGACACACAGCAAAATCCTTCAAGACACTGCAACCCTAAACAACTCTTCATCTATGGTACAGCTTAAAAACTTGGAAGAAACCAGACTTTTCTAGTTACCTGTGTCTTCTAAACTTACTTTTTCCCATACCAAAAGCTATTATGAAATTATCTGAAAAGCCTTCCCATAAATTATGCAAATAAGTAATAGAGGTAATATTAGTAAAGGAAGAAAAGAAGGCATACATTCTCCCCAGCTCAAAAAAAGCAATACTAAGAATATTTAGGTAGGCATTTCATTACATTTTTATAACAGGAGGCATCTGAGGATCCATTTTACAATATACAAACCCCATGACTTTAGATCACTAGTACCAAACAAAAAGTACTCTGGTCACAGCATGCAAAAGGACATTGTGGAAAAACCTCACTCTGCCATCTTATTTTTGTAGCTCATTCAAAAAAAATGTATCAGCAGCCTTTATGACAGATTAGACATTGTTTGTCCTACCACAGCCAGCACAAACTGCATGTTGTAAGCTAACCCAAGTATCCAGAAATGTAATCATGTGCTTTCCCTTTATCCCAATCAAATTTACACCCCGAGTGCTTTGATAGCACAGAGATTGGATATTAACAGTCATGAAATCGCAGCCAACATTGTCAGACAACTGCATAACACAACAAGGTGATCTTATAGATACTTGACTGTACCTGCATAAAACCTCTGACATCTGTGGAATGTGCCTCACAAATCTGCTGAATCCTGGAGCTCAGGAAAGCACATAGATCTTTTACCAGTCCCTCTCAGAACAGATTTTTGATAGTATTAAAGTTGTGGGCAGCTCCTCATAGTGCCAAACATAGTTAATTGAATGAAAGTTTGCTAAATATTTAGGATGGCTTACAGACTGCTGCTATCTTCCCAGCTTTAAAAATGAAAATGGCTTATTTCATTATATAGAAATCAACTGAACATGCAGTTGTGTCATTCAGCAAGTGATTCAAAAGAATTATAGCTAAGTGGTTTTCACAACCTATAGTGATTCTTACTTCCAAATACTTAGACTCTAGATCTGTCCTTAAAGTACTCTTAAAAGGATTGGAAAGTATGCCTGTGTAAAATATGATAATCCTATGTTAATTCTCCTCCTTACCACTCCATAGATGCCTGGGAATGAACCATTGTAAGTATTAAGCTTGCTTGAGTTTGCACTGCATTTGTATTCATTAACCAGACTATTAGTGAGAGCATTTTAGAGTTCTATGACTTTTCTGATAGATACATATGTACATTCCCTGGCTGTTTTATTTATTTGTGTGCATGCCCATCTACCCACCCATCTGTCTCCACTCCTGCATGCACACAGATCAATATGTGTCTCTGGATATTTATGTCTTTCACCATCCTCAAGACATTCAGTCTACTTCTCTGGCACCAACTCTGGGAAACTACTGCTTTAGCTAATGCCCTTCTGACTGAAAAGAGAGCTCAATGCATCACAGACAGGAACCAAGGCAGAAAAGTAGAACAAACAGATGGAGGTGTTAAAAAGGGAAGTATTTATGCTAAATTCGAGAAAAATAAAGGGATTAAGGGGATGTCACAGACTAGATGATTTAAGAAGGGGATTTCTTCTGAAAAGGGGATATTTCTCTTGTAGAATAGAAATCTATCATGTATTCTAACCAGGGTTAATTCTAACATCTAGAACAAATCTAAATCTTAAAACCAAGATTAAGAGTTGGCTAGTGGTGCCTATTATATCTGTCAACTCTTTTACAAATCAAGGAGAAAATATTTTATGTTCGGATTCAGCCAATACAATAACAGTATTTATAGGCTGCCTTGGGAGCAATAATAATTTTACATGGTTTTCAGTATTCAACAGAGTATTTACGGGGATTTGAATTACTGTAACATGTTCAGATTGTTTTTTCCATCCTCCTTCAGAGATCCTGGATTAAGGAGCCAATCTCCCTTCTCCTCTCTGTCAGTCTACTATATAAAGTGTGTATTTGTAGGGCTATCATAAACAGTGAAGCAATTATTTTTAAACTGAGAGAGGGGAGATTTAGGTTAGAGATTAGGAAGAAATTCTTCACTATAAGGGTGGTGAGGAACTGGAATGGATTGCCCAGGGAGGTTGCTGATGCCCCATTCCTGGAGGTTTTCAAGGCCAGGTTGGATGAGGTTTTGTTCAACCTGATCTAGTGGCAGGGTTCACTGCTCATAGCAGGGGGGGTGGAACTGGATGATCTTTAAGGTCCCTTCCAACCTTAATGATTCTATGATTCTACTCTATCCCACAGGCACACATAGCACGGGGCTTACACACAGACTCAAAAGTTACCCATGCCAAAGAACCACATTGTTACATGACAGCTTTTAATCTGATGGCATGCCTTAACAAGCCATGTAAATCCTTAGTGCTACTAGGATAAACATAGCAGAAAACAGAAGTTAGTTATGACTAAGTAAATAAATCTTTTATTCCCTACCTGTCAGGTGTAAGAAGGGAAAGCCACAAGCTGAAACACACATGCTGAATAAGATGATTTGGATTGCATTGTCGAACTCATCACCAACTTCTTGCAATGATTTGGAAGAGGTCACTCAATTCAGAAGTGCTCCCTGCACGTGGAAATCCCCCTAGATGGCATTTGAATGGGAGGAATGCTGGTTTTGCTGTAAAATTCTGTCCTGAAATGACAGAGAAAGGGTGGGATTAGCTCAGGCTGTGACTGTAGTTGCTATATGGTACTGCGTATCATATCTAGAAGGTAAGAAAAGCAGAAAGGAACTAAAAAACTGCAGCAAAATGAGTGTAATGACAGTGACTCTGGAGATGTTAGAGAGAAAGCACCAGCGTTACTATCTATACAGCCCGAATGCAGTGGGGGAACCTGGAGTATTTACAGCTGTTCATCAAACAGCAAGGCCTTGTTGCACTCCACTTGGCAGAGAAACAATTCCATTCGTACTGCTCATGATTCTTTTATTGTTGACTGGGATTTAGCAGAGTACACTAACACTTCAGCCCTGATGAAGGGGAGAGACTGGGAACATTGGCATATTTTGTGAGTATAATTCATTTTTGTGTTCTGGTTGGTATGCAGCACAGTGCAACGTTACTGCTGGGTGAACACCTGTAGTTAGAAAATGCTGGTTTGCTCAGAGGGCCCAAAGCATACCAAACTGCTCCCTGGAAAGAGATTTGAAAAATGAACATTAAAAAAAAATTATAAATCCTCCTGTGCACAAAAAGAAATAGAAAACCAGGCATGAAACTATTATTTCAGCACCAGATGTCAAAATGACAAAATCAAGAATTTGAATCTCTTGGGGATGAATTTCAGCTTTGTCTGCAGGACAAACTAAGGCTTATTGCAAACATTGTAGGATCCAGCTCCTCAAAGCACCAAAACATGTTTGTCCCAGTTTCTTGAAGTACTAAAATGCCTAAAAGTCAATGAGACCAGTGAGAGGAATGATACTGAAAACTTTTTATTTGAGGAGGACTGATTTCAGTTTTATGGAAAAATCCATTTGGAAACTAGAAACTTTTTATTTCAAATTGTCAAAACATTCGATTTCATTTGCAAAATATGATTTGGCTGCAATTTTTATATTTGGTTTTGATTTACAGAAATTATGCACCTTGCCCCTTCAACCTCTTTTTAAAATGCATTTTGAAAATTTTACTTATAATTGCAGGTAATTTCCACCATCCTTAAAATCTCTTTTCAGAGTATCTGTTTCTCTAGAAAAGGACTCAAGGACTTGACTTTCATGCCATCATATTGAATTCCACTTTGCTATACAAAACCACATTCACAGCCAATCTACTTACCACAAAATAAATTCTAAAAAGCATAAATGCTGGTTTTTGTCTCCTCCCTACTCAGGTATGTCTGTTGAAGCACAGCAGACACATTAATGGGACTGAAACTCATTCAAATTAATTTTGTTTTTACAATCTGCTTCTCTTTGCCTTTGTTACTGTTGACATTACAAAATGTGAACTCCCTGTTGGTGAACTGCAGTAAAACAATGGTCACCAGCAGGTTATGTGGTCTTGAGAATTTGCATTCTGAGCCCCCAAATCCATTTTCAAAGAGCTGCTATTACTGTCCCCATTTTACAGACTGGTAAAATGAGGCACAAAACCTTAAAATCATTTCCACACCAATTAACAGAGGCTGGAGTTTCTTTTCATTTGTTCTGCTCTCTGGATGATGTTATCGGCCATGAACTGACACTAAATTTTCTGTTCCTCTTTTACATATCACACAGTTTGCCAGTCTGATACTGATGGTTCTAGATGATTCCACATCTCCCTCTCCTTCCACTCTACCATGCAGTTTGCCCTCCAGACATTTTATTGTTCTGTCCCATTTCAGTTTCTTTCATGCATTACCTCTGACACTTCACCCTTTCAGTGGTTCCCCTACAAGAACTTCCTTCCATGACTTTTTCCATGCTGTGGTTAAACATTTCCAGATATAGCAAAAAGGGCAAGAAAATAAAAATTTGTTTGATCACTTCAGCTCCACTCAAAAGAGTCTCATAGACTAACTTTGACACAGACAGATCTATACAAATACTTTCCCATTTCACAAAAGATGCACAGATATTTTGTGCTCTAGGAGCACAAATTTGACAAAGTCCCTGAAAAGCCTCTCCTGAAGAGTGGGGCTGAGGTAGCTGATGTTTCCCAGAAGGAGATCCTTAGAGAAACAGTCTTTGGAGCAGATTCCCATCTCCCAGTGAACTGTTCTCAAGGGTCCCCTTTACATTTAACTACATTTTCTGATAAGCAAGCCATTACATTGAAACATGAAATGTATTGCAGGTAAGGCAGCTCAACAGGATCAATGGTGATGGATTGTATTTCTGAGACAGGAAGTGTCTACTTACTTACATCTGAATTCAGAATGAAGTCCTATATGTACCCGTAGATTAATTTGAGACATCCTTTCAGCACATCAGTTTGTTCTTGCAGATTTACAGTAAATTGAAAATGATTCTAAAAAGCAAAGCACTCACCAAATGTAGCCATGTCCCTAAATAATGCTGCTAAGTTCTGCTGAAACACAAAGTGTCCAGAAGAAGACTCTGTGTAACTCTCATGTTTGCTACCATTAAATCTTAATAAAGCATTCCTCCATGGAGGCTATCAAGCACAACCCATAATATTTTTGGCCAGTATATGGCTGTAGGAAATTGCTATGTGGCTCTGATAATAACTATTTAAGATATATGCTTGCTTTTATGCTCATCTATTGCACTAAGGATCTTGGTATAAGAATCACCTCATTAATGCTTCAGAACACACTATAAATATTAATTTCAGAAACAAATTATAAAGAATAAACCGATCAATAATGCTGTACAGGACTAGACTAATACACATGGTGATTCTCTAAATGCACTGATAAAAGAACAGATTCTTTCCACACTCATTTTTTACAGTAATCTCGTGTAGTTTAAATTATCTACATCTATCAACTCCACACACTGGCCAAGGCTGAAACAGTGTTAACCAGACCCACAGAAGGCAATTAGTTATGCCAATTTGCTCCAGCTGAGAATCGATTCTTGGTTGTCTTTATACTTCCTACAGAATATTCTGTAGGAAACACTGCTTTCATGAAGCTTGGTCAGTGTGTAGGGGAAATGTCAACGTGAAATTCCTTCTCATCAGCTTTTGGACTTCGTAAAATCAACAGATTTTAAAAAAATTCCAAACCACCACTTAGAAAACCACAGGTTTTCTTTAAAAAGGCAGGGAAATTTAAAACAACTTTAAAGGAAGAAGCTTCAACATCAAAGATTTAGTAAAACTATTCCCTTCTTTTCCTTTGGCAAATTTTCCTAAATTTGCAATTAAATCACAAAAAAACACTCTCACCCAGATGCTGCCCATGAGAAATAATCACAAGAAACACAGGAAACAAAAGAAAGATCACAAAATACATTAACTTTTACTAGCGATGCTGCTGTGCATTAGCATTTTTAATAATAACCTCATTACCATGTAGTTCAACAAGCAAACAAAACCTGTTTATTTGGTTATTTATTCTAAAATACGCAACCTTTTTATGTGCCCTTGTTATGAGCTCACCAGTTAAAGGCACGTTAAAAGTTTTGTTTGAAAAAGCATGAACTGCGATTCTCATTGATAGCTTTCACCAAGTGCAGGATTCAGTACATTGTAGCACAAAGGCCTAGATTATCTCCCTCTGTTAAAGGCTTAAAATTCTACAACCAGACCATGCCAGTTACCAGTATCAGATTATGATAACAAGATCATGTTCAGTTATAAAAACAAGTGTCTAAACTTTTCTCATGTCACTTTCTATCTAAGTCCCATTGCCAGTTGTGAAAGGACCCATCTGAATGTGTGTAGAAGCTCATTTTAAAGCTAGCTCTTTGAACTGGATTCATGGGGTATTTGCATAAGAAGATTTGGGTAAAAAGAATGGGCTGGTGCTGCATCTGCCCATTAATATGCCTGCTAATTCAGCACATTGTAAGCCTATTGATGTATCACAAAAGGCTGAAATTCAAGGACAGTTATCCTATTGCCATTGTTAGGGTTTGAATTCAAGTAATATGTTCACTATAGGAATACAGTTGTTACAATTAGATATTTTTCTATAATGGTATAAAGAACCAACGACAATTGGAATTACAATAACACTGATAAAACTTTAGAATTCATGAATTCTATTATTTTAAAAGATGCAGGTGCTAATTCATTTTGCTTTGCATAATACTTGGATTTCAAGTGCTGGAATACTTAAAGAGCAGCAGCAAATTGTGGCAATATAACCTATCAAAGCTGGCAGTCTCCCTTTAGTGCCAATGCAGATTTATCTTGCTTACAAGAGTTTTAATAAAAAATTAAAATACTAAAGCGAGTTTCAACAGAATGGAGGAAACCTATATAATGAATGCAAGTAGTGGGTATTTCAATCCTGCTTATGAAAAATGCAAAAGCATTGCTTGTGCTATCAGGGGATATCCTTCATGGAACATTTTTATGGTGAATATGAATTGTTTGAAAACACTGTATACTCACAAACTGAAAAAAAGAAGCAGAATCACTGATTCATGCGAGAAGCATAGAGCAGCGGCTGCACCAGCTCCATGGTGGATTCAAAGCAGACGCTGAGGCAAGCAGTGAAATAAACAGATGTTAGCTGAAGTGCTGTAAAGAGATTTTAAAGCACACAACAGAAAACTAGAGAACAGACTAAAAGGAAACACATGCAGAAAACAGAAAATTAAATCTAGCTAAACTTAGTATTTCAAGGGTCTGGAGTTTGTTTATGTTTGAGACCACAGCACGTGTCTTGTAGGGCAAAAAATGGGGAGAATAAACGTGTGTGGTTAGAAGGATTTTCGGAGGCTGGCTATGACAGCCTCCCATGGCTCTGCTCTGGGCACACCCCACCTCTGCAGCTGAGGGCCAGGAGCACCAGCTGATGCAGGGCCCTGGGCTCCCCAATTCTGTGAAGCCCTGGACTCCCTGGTTCTGTGAGGCCCTGGGCTCCCCGCTTCTGTGAGGCCCTGAGCTCCCCGCTTCTGTGAGGCCCTGGGCTCCCCAAATCTGTGAGGCCCTGCGCTCCCCAGATCTGTGAGCTCCCCAGATCTGTGACACCCTGAGCTCACCGACACCATGAGGCCCTGAGCTCCCCTGTTCTGTCATGCCCTGGGCTCCCCAATTCTGTGAGGCCCTGAGCTCACCGACACCATGAGGCCCTGGGCTCCCCAGCAGCGCCTGGGCCTTACCAGCCCGGCTGGGCGCAGGGGCACGGCTGCATTTTTCTCACTCTGGGTCCCTCAGAGAAGACATCAAAGACCAGAGAGATGTGCTCTTTGTTTTGTTTGGTCTCTGACTCTCAACATGTGGTTTCACAGGCCCAAACATCGGCACCTTTTAACCTATTCTGTTCAGCTTAGGCCTTAGCTCCATTTGAGCATTAGGGAAACTATAGTAACCGATAATCTGCCTGTTCCTGAATAGAAACTATGTACCTTGTCACACAAGAGCCTGAGGATCACCATTCGGGACAAGTTCCTTTACAGGCCCTTGGCTTTCTTTGCTGGGGCCCAGCCTGTCCTACAGAAAAGGTGTCAAAACCCTTTGCCTTTTTGCGACGGGGGATCTGTGTTAATGTTAATTTATATTTAACAAATGGGATATTATCCCTTGGAATGTATCAGTATTTGATGATCTCTTACAAATGTTTTCATCAAGTCATAAACAAGGGCCCTTGACAAAAGGCAAAAGGTCTTTTAAGAGAGCGGGACGGCACCAGGAAAGGCAGAAACCTGTTGTGGTGTGTGTTGGTTTTTCCATGCAGGTCGATCTCAGCCCAGGTGGTGACAAGAGCTCACGAGCTCTCCCACAGCTACAGGTTGGCCAGGAAGTCCAAAGAGCACAGTGGAACTCAGCAGCAAAGACAGCAGCAAAGAGGCAAAGCCTCTTTCCAGGCCCGTTTTTGCTGAATCAAAAGCTTGCTCCATCAGCAAGTTGCAGGAGAGAACTTTGCTAGTTGTTGATTTTACTTATGCATGTATTTTGGTAGAGATCTGATCTCCTGCTTAATGAGCTTCCCCCCCAGGCACAGGGAAAATGTTATCACCAGTCCCATTTTTCACTCACTCAATCTCTAATCTGGCACTGCACTGTCTTGTTATTAGCAGAAACAACAACAACAACAACTACGTATATCGTGTAGATCAGAGCCAGAAAAGAAAGGAACAAATGTCAAGGGTTTGAAGAAGCAATTCAAACCCAGTTTCATTTCATCTGTCACTCTCTCCTGACTCTGTCACGCAACAGCCGCCTTCTAACATATTTCCCTCCAGTAGGAATGACATTTTTGCTTTCTTTATAATAGTTTAATATTAATAGGGAGGGGAGTTAAATTGTTGACACTGCAACCAAAATACCATACTGCAAATTGAGGTATTTGGTATGAAACTCAAGACCTTCTGCATTAAGCTCTCTCACAGTGACCTGACATAAACTGGCAACTGGCAGCCGTCTGCTTTTGGCAGCTCGGCATATTTGGTCATTTATTGGGTGCATGTGAAGATCAAATGGGTTAAGATTCTTCTCCTTAAACAGCAGGGAAAAGAACATCAAAAAGGTGTAAATTTCATTTCCCCAGTTTTGATTAAGTCAAGCATGAAATGAAATGTAATACTCTCAAGTGGCAAGGGTTTATACTATTGATGTTGTTACTTCTGCTTCACAAAGCCCAATCAGCCGACAGCGAGTTGAACAAGCTAACAGAGTTTTAGGGTGGCCAGATGGAGGGTTTTTACTATGGTTGAAAAGACAGCTTAGTGCTTGCCTCTTCAAGCCAAGTCAATGCCAACTGTGTGAAATCCTGGCCATTCTACCCCTTCTTCTGTTTTGTGGGGGTTTTTTTGTTGTTTGTTTTTTTTTCTTCCCTCTTCTCAATGCTGGTGGCTTGCACCATACAGGCCTGATAAAAAACCAACCCCTTCAGCAAAACAATGCACTGAACGAATATTTCTTTTTTTGTCAGAAGTGTTGTTTATCTTCCACCAAAGTGCAGATTTCTGAATTCATGATGCAGACCAATCTCATTACAGTACTTAAGCAAATGGGAAAAGGCATTGCATTTAAACGTTATCTGAAAGGAGGCCTTTGCAAGAATTTGTTAGCTTCCCTGAGATTAAAATTTTAATGTTATGTGTTTTCAACAGTGTGGTGAAGCAAAAATTACTCATGTGCTTTGGAAATGAATGAAGACTTAAAACTGAACCTTGTTCATCCATTAAGGGAAACTAGAGTTAATTCAGAACAGTGTGGGATGCACATTGAGAAACTCTTTAGATCTAGATACAAAAGTAACAGGTCTTAAATTGAGTGTGGTCTTACTTCGTTAGGAAATTTGTCCTTTTTTTATAGGTGCTTTTTCAGGCCCCTTGTTCCCACTACATTCTCAAATTTAATGCTCTTGCCACTATACAGCTGGACTAGAATAGAGTGGCTTTAGTAAAGACTTAATAGAATCTTTAATGCTTCTAACAATCCACTCCCATTGAACTGCATTAAGTAGATATTATGGAAGGACAAAGAGCTAAATAGCTCAACATCAACCTCATTAGGCATGCAGGCAGGCCTTGAACCATTTTATGGGCAAGCCTATTGTGAGTACACTCACCAGGTTAGCTTTAAATTGCAAATGATACCCTGAAAGGGGAAGAGAAGTTTTGGAGAATGGCCTCACAGAAAGAAAATCATTTTAGGCTATAAGAAAATGAAAGGCATTGTTAAAATTGCTCTGACCGTAGCAAATTAAATACATCATGGACTTGAGAGGCTGAATGCTACACTTGAGGGGTTTTTGTTGGCTTCTTTTTTTTTGCCTTTTTTTTTTTTTGTCTGTTTAGGAATGTGGTGTACAGCAGAATATAAACAATATACAATCTGTAAGACTTAATAAGGGTGGCTCAACATACTATCCTTTGTCTGAAGTTAAACAAATTGTAAGAGCACAATAATTAAGTGGAGGGCGAAAGACAAAAAAAAAAACCCACCCATTTGAATCAAAGGCAAAGTGTGGAGAACATTATATATAAAAACTTTCCAGCACTGCACTTCTTATTCAAGAAGGATTCATTTAGTCTTAGCTCTTCTGTGCTTAAAATTATTTCTATTTTAGAAAATAAACAACAAAAAAAAGTCTCTCAAGAATTGTTTGCAACTGCAAAGTGCTTTAACAACTGACATTATGATGCTGCAAGTCTGGGAACATATTCCCAAGCAGAGCCCTTCTCTGTCACCTTAGTGGATGAATAATTGTGCCTTTGCATATTCCTTGTCATAAATGGCAGGAATGAAGGGACCCTAAGGACCGCACTGGCAGGATTGGTGCTGTACAAGCAGAGTAAATTAAAACAAGGATTAGAGCAAGTATGATTGGGGATGACAAGCAGGGCAGTTGTCACCACACAATGTGCCTTTTTGCCCATATGGTCTGTACCAAGCTTACACAGCACAAACCCTCTAACATGGATGCTTATTAAAGCATTCCTTCTTGATCAGGACATTAGTCCTTAAAGTCCTTAAAGCTTCATATCACAGGAGAAAAACACTGTTTCTTTCACAACTCAGGCAGCAGCCTCAAGCACGATTATTTATGAAGTTTTACATGCAACTGCCCAATCTTTACTTTTCATTAGTTTAATATACAGGAAAGCCCATAAATGTGAAAAATTGAGGCTGCAGTCTGCAATCATAGTTATGCATTGTAGAGGTTATTAAACGTGAAAGTGAATTAACAGAAAACTGTATTTTAAATAAAAAATCAGACATACGAGGTATTTTAAAACTTCCTCCCAAAATATGGATTTGCAGTGCACACAGAATTCAAGTGATTTTTAACTACCATTAAGTGGATAATGAAGGTATTTAAAGAAGCTCAAAGCAACATGAGATTCACACTAGGGAAATACTGGAGTGATCATATATGTATTATTATGAATGAAGCAGAAGAGCAGGGCAGCTTTCTTGAGGCTTACAGGAACAGAAAAGAGTGGTTTTGTCCCTAAACCCTTGCTCACATGACATGTGTCATTTTTAGTGCCTCAGTTCTCTCCTCTGTAAAACTGGAATAATTACACATTGTATGCATATTATACATTACAATTATGTCAAAAGCATACACCTAGTAACCTTTTTTTCCCCTGTTTATTAATTTTTCCTCAAAGACCACACCACTGCTCCTGATTTACAGAAAGGTATCTAGATTCCAGAAATGCCCATGAACACTTTAAGGTCCCAGAGAACAGCTATAGCAAGATACTATTACGATGATGCTTTCTCAGTCCTGCAATAAGCTACTCAGATAGTGGCAAGAAACCAGAAGTGAAAGACCTTTTATGTAAATGTTGTTCCTATGTGGTCTATAGTACAGCTCTATCTGACCACAAAGCAGCATCAGGTTTAGAACATTCCTCCCAGCTTGATTTTTTTCTCAGTCAGAACAGCCACTTCTGCAGTAATAGTGAACTTAGGAAAGCTCCCACGTGGAGTAGCATGCAAAACACAGCATCAAACAGGAACCAGCAAAAACACTGTCAGTTAGAACATTATAGGCACCTTTTGGAATCATACAAGGGTTCCTGCTAAACTAGACAGAGGTTTCTCATAGAAAACCCAAGGCCTTTTGGGCAGGAGTCTCAGAGTCTGAAGTTGAACATACTAAATTGTCCTTGATGATCGTAGCCCCTCCCAGGCTTGAGCCACTAGCACATAGAACATTTTTATAGGTTAGATTATTACTAACTACTCACTCCTACTTTTGGACGCTGGAGTTTGCTTCTGAAGTACTTGGATTGCTTCCCCTTGTGCTTTGTAGATTCAATGAAATTGAGTATGAAAACATTTACCATAACAGTCAACATTCCCCACTTACCACAGAATGGTTTGGGTTGGAAGGGGCCTTCAAAGGCCATCCAGTCCAACGTCCTGCAGTAAGCAGGGACATCTTCAAATTGATCAGGTTGCTCAAGCCCAGTCCAACCTAACCGTGAATGTTTCCAGGGATGGAGCATCTACCATTTTTATGGGTAACCTGTGCCAGTGTTTTACTACTTTCATAGAAAAAAATTTCTTCCTTCTATCTCGTCTAAATGTACCTCTTTGAGTTTAAAAGCACTGCCCCTAGTCCTGCCATTACAAGCCTAGGCAAAAAGTTGTCTTAAGATCCATTTGACTCTGATTACACTGGACCAATCACACCTTGCATTCAAAATGATTAGGGCTTCAAGGGAATGCAGACAGTAATCCTGGACCAGGCTAGCCATTATATGGATGGATTCATATTTATTAGGATGGCCGAAAGCCTCTTGGTTCACATCCAAGGTTTACTAGATGCTGAAACAAATTAGAAAATGCAAGGTATGCCATGTAATGGTTACAAGGGACACTTGCATCACTAGCCATGACCATATTTCATGTCTCCATTTCATCTACTCCACAGTAAGATTGGGGCATTAATTTGCAGGAGCACGGTTACAGAAGAGAGAGGCCCAGAAGTTAAAGTCTCAAGCCTAAGATCTGGGAAACCCAATGTAAATCCCTTCTATGTAAGAATCTCTTGATCATTTAGGCCGGGATGCTCAAATGTATTTAGAAATCATACTCCTGCCAGGGTCCTAACTCTCAATAAAAATAAGTAAGATTTCTAAATTTTTGAAAGAATTGTATAAGCACCTTTGAGGTGCTTATCATCTTTGAGGATCAGGACTCAAGACTGTGCCCCAGTTCTCTCACTGTTGAACAAGAACAACTGCACTGCCCTCCTGGGCAGGGATTTCTGAGAGCAAATGCCTTAAAGAGTTGGAAGTGCTCAAGGTTATAGATATGGGGACCAGATAAGGACTGTAAATATGCCTGTTTAAAGAAACATGGTTTACTATAACTCTGTCTCTATATTAATAAGGTTGAAAGGGAAGCAGCTTCTCAGAAATGCTCTGTTAAAGGCATACCCCCTTTTCTTAGTTAAGAGAGATCTGAGGGCAAGTCTTGTGCAAGTCTGGGCTTTTTATTTCAAAAATTCTGTAAACACTGATATGATAATTGTTTGAAGCACAATTAGAAAAAAATCCTTCTAATATTCTTTGAAGCTCTTTTAGAAAGAACAGGAATAAACAGATTTTAACTGGAATATTTTAGACAGCTACTTGTGCTTTCAAATTCTGTACAATTTCCTCTCTGTTTATAAGTGAATTATTGAAGAACCAAGAAGAAAGATTCAATGAAGTAAGTGTAAAGGACTTCTTATTTCAGACTTCTCACTTAAATTCTAGATTGAGGCTATAAAATTAAATCAATAGATTACACACTCGAGGATATTTCATATGAAGTGACTTCTGCTCAGTCTGATCTAATCTACACTGAAATGTAAAACAATCAGTCTCTAAGAACTTCAAAGTATCACCAGCTTCATTGACTTCATATTACTTAACACTTTAAATGTCTTTCAGAAAAAGCCAGGAGAAATTCTGTGAAAGGAGGCCATCAGGCTTAATGGCAAGATACAAACCTTTAAAGTAATGATTACTGCTCTGATTTTAAAGGCAATTTTCCCCTGCACACACACACACCCTATTCCTCAAGATGAAATAATATTTCGCAGCAGGCTTCATACCATGTAGTACATTTTAGACCTGTCCAGTTGATGTCCCGAAATTCTTTTACCTCTTGATGTCACCATTCCTCTGAAAACAGGTGAGCTAGGTATGACAGTTTCAGGCAGTGCTCCAGCCCTGCAAAGGCATGCCTAGCTATGCCCTTAACTTGACCCGCTGCAAATGGTCCCATAAATCTGAGTATGCCTGTAAGTGCTCATGGGCTTGGAGCCTAAATGAACACCCACCTACAGCTTCCAGTGGATAAGGACTGAGTTGAGAGTGGGTGAAGTGATTCTGTGAAGACTGCCAACTGGCTTCCCCTAGGGTCTACGTAGTGACAGAGCCCAGATCCCCAGATACCACTTTTTTTCATTTAGTTAGTAAAGTTTTCATGTGATATTTGGACAGACAATTGTTCCACCTGTCCTAGCAGAGTTACAAAACTTGTATTTCCATCACTTTGCTTGAAAAAACCTTAAGCAGTGATGAGCACCAAGATAAGGGAAAAAACAGAAGACAAGTTGAACTTTTTCTTTTTTTTTGTGGAGAAAGAGAGAAGAGGAGATAATTAACTGCAGTGTTCAGTGATCTTTTCCCATATCAAACAGAGAGTGGACGATAGAAAACTTTTACTGAAATAGCTGTTACTATTTTGTAAATAAAAATATACATGACATAACAGTAGCTTACTTGTTTCAGTGGGAACTCACTGTAATGGAAGTTCAGTTTCTTAGTGGAAATGAAGGTAGCTCCTATCATTATTAAAAGATAAACATGTAGGTACTGAGAAAACTAATTAAATTTTGTTGAGTTATCAGGAAGTCCCTTAAGAATATCCTCTGGGGTAGGTTCTAATGTGAAGAGATCTCAATTTTGTGGTTAAATAATTTGAAGAGATTAATTAGTAAAGAATAAGCATTAAAGACAATCATGAGAAGATAAAGGTAACAATATTTTTACATTTACCAGTTTTATAGCTCTAGCTGATGAAAAAGCTTTCATTGCACTAAGCAACTATTAACAAGACAGTTGTCTAAATTATTTTAAAGTATTTATTAGCTATACAGTAGAAATAAAAAGCATTCTGAGACAAAAACTTAACTTTAAACCAGATTTGCATAAAGGATTAAGCTCCTTCCAGGTCAGAAGTACTTTTCAAACTCAAATTGGGAGAACTGATCTTTATCCTGAATTTCTTTCTGTTTCTCTGGAAGTTCAGTTTAATCCAGCTTTCTTAATTTTCACCTTCTCCCTAAACCTTCTAGGCTTGTTACATGATAGCTAAGGATCATTATCCACCCAAGCTGAGGGGGTTTTCCCTTCATTAATTTCTGTAAGAAGATTACCAGTGCTTGTTTGTTGTTGTTTAAGCAAATGATTTCCCTAAGCTCTTTGTTTTTCCAACTGGTTTACACTTTAATGCCCTTGATTGAATTTCAAACAAGAGATCAACTTGACCAACCAACTCTGTTTAGGAGTAAAAAAAAAAAAAAAGGCAAGGAAGGAAGAACTTCATGAGAACTATTTAAGCAAGGAGTGTTCTTGAAAACTTATTCAACCATTTAGTCAGAGATGCATCATAATTAACATATCATTCAGGACTTTTTTAGTTTTTAAAGTCAAGGTGACTTTCCTTGAAGACAAAATTCTCTAATTACAGCTGGGGTGTGTGTGTCACACCTCAAATGGTTTTTTTACTGATTTAGTTCTACATCTTTCCCCCCCTCAAAACGCGTCTTCATTGGAAAGGTGTCAGAATCTTTTGTTCATTTGAC
>NW_009953205.1:889199-896699 GCF_000747805.2 Chaetura pelagica | reverse complement strand
CTAAACAGTTCAAAAATGTTGGCATTTCCTACATAGAGAGGAAAACAATGGAGCAAAGTATTTATGGAGGGGCTCAGAGTATGCTTGCCAGAGGACAGGTAGGAAAGGCAGAGCTGTGAGGAGGACCATTAGAGCAGGCAAAGCCTCTGTCCTAGGAAGCAGCAAACCAGAGTTCAAATACAAAAAAGTCAATTCCTTTAAGATAAATCTCTGGAGAACCAGGCTGCACACCAGAAAGAGAGCTGCAGCAAAGCAGCTCAGCTAATCCAGACTATGTTTACATGGCGGGGGGAGAACACCGAAGTTTGTGCAGCTAAACCAGAGCCAGCTTTCCACTTGGCCGCCCGAGGGCAGCCCCGGGTGAGCTGCAGCACACAGAGCTCCCTGCAGCTCTGTGCCCCAGGGCTTACCCAGGCGGGTGCACTGGGTAACCCCCACCTCACACCAGAAGAACTGGATTGCTACCAGCCCTTAAGCTACCAATCCAAATCTTACTCAGCCATGTCTGAACAGGCTGCAGTCACCCCTTTGCCATCATTGTGGACATAAACTTTATGGCAGAAAGCACGCAGGAAGAGATGTAATAAAAACTGAATACTAAAAGCCAGGTTGTCTTCCATGCCATAAAACAAGCAAAAGAATAAACATTAGTAACAGATCACAAAGGGTT
This sequence comes from Chaetura pelagica, assembly GCF_000747805.2. Lineage (NCBI taxonomy): Eukaryota > Metazoa > Chordata > Aves > Apodiformes > Apodidae > Chaetura > Chaetura pelagica. Next base: position 896,029 of record NW_009953205.1, on the reverse strand, counting down.
GGCAGGTGTATGTGCAGTGGGAATGGAGCAAAAATTGTCTATGCCTCTTCCAAGAAATTCTAGCCATGTTGATTAGTTGGTCTTCATCAAATAGGTTCTGTTGACCAATTTTTGTTACCTCATAAATATTTTTCTGTATTACAAAAATTAGGCTGATTAAAATGCTATAAGTAGGATTATCTATAACCTACTGAGATAATGGTTTTCTATGCTGATGACAATGTGATCACTGTGCGAATTAAATGACCTCTGCCCCTCGCCCCCAAGAGTTGTGTAATGAAAGAATGCATTTAAGAGACAATTATGAGGTTAATTTCCTTACTTGAATGCAGGACATTGATGCTGATCTCCTGTTATTAGACCTACATCTAGGTAATAACAATGTCAGTGAAGTAAGAAAGAAGCTAGTTGGTAGACATTTCACTGGAAAACTTGAAGTGCTTATTGTTAAAGGGGGAAAGCCTGGATATACATACATAAATAAATAAATACAATAATTAGACAACCAAAGCTATCAAAGAAAAATCTGTGGTAAAGAATTAAAAAATAAGAAATCAAGAATGCAAAACTAGTGGCCACATGTAAGAAAACAGTACTTCTGGAAAACATGTGCAGATTAAGTAGCAAATTGCCACTTGCCCTGCAAAGCCCCCAGGAGTTTAACTGTCCCAGACAGGACAGAGCCAGAGAAGAGGTGATGAGCCTTTAGACACTGTGCAATCTGAGGGGGCAAAGAGCACACCTACATGCATGCAAACTCCCAGAGCATCCATGTCACAGCAAGAACCACTCACCAAAACCCTGAGTCCCAGTTATGGCCACACTCAGTAGAAGAGGCTATTCCCCATGACACCAATTTTTAAATGAAGCAAAGCAACACACGGAAAGAGAACTGGAGAAAATCCAACGTTCAGCATGGTGTGGAGCTGCCAGTTCCTGATTTAGAAGGCAGAAATAGTGACAGATCATCTGAAAGTGTAAGTGAATTATTAGGTCTGGAAAGGCTCCTGTTCCAAGGCCAGAGGTGTGGTTGCTCCCAGCCATGCTCACACACTGCACTGATGGCTAACAGAGCAGCAGGGTGGGCTGCTAGAGGAACCTGCTGCCTCTTGTGGCCTACAGCCATCCTTGGAGCTGGACAAAGGCTTCAGTCCTGATCCTTTGCACCATCTGACAGTGCTTGTACCTCCTCACTGTCAGCTGAGCACAGAAGCACACAACACTCCCCTGGGCCATCAAACCTGTGCCATATTACATGTGTCTACCTAACCCAATGCCTCTTTCACTGCACAAGAACCAGAAGATGTCCTCAGTTTACAGCTGGGGGGACATATTCATGGCATACTAGCATACCACAAGTCAAGTACAGGAGCAGCAGATCAACATTTTCCTGCTAGAAGAACCTCTTAATGCACCTATGCACTCCTGTAGTCCCTCCTTCCCATACAAAGACATTCGTATACAAGTAATCTTCTATTTAAGAACAGAAAGAAAAATGTGCCTGAGTAAAACACCATCCCTCAGATCTCTATAGCTCTGCCACAAGGTTTCAGGCTGCTGTCACTATCTGTTTACTGTCAGGAAAAGAGCAACGGATTGCTCTTCCTTTCTGCTGATGGCCTTCTCTCCCCCAGGGGAGAAAGCATAGACTAATCTGGAAGATTAGCAGGCTATGGACCAGGCAATCACAAGCTCCCACCCTGTTTGTTGCACACTTGAACCAACGGTTTGCCTGGCAGGGAATTCTGATCCCACACATCTCCTGTCAGACCCTGAAAAGTGAATCCCATGGAGGCAAAGATCTGCGCTTTTGTCATGGTGACAAGCAGCACACATCTCATCCTGAGCAATCCCACACTTCTAGCTCAGCTGAAATGGATGCCGTTTTTCTCAAAGGTCCAAAACAATCTCTAAGTCCATTTCCTTTCATTCAATGCAAAAGTCATCCTTGGTTGTGCAGAGCAGGGCACATCCCCGCAACAGGCAGGTTTCCGTCTTGCCCCAGGCACACAAGCAATTCTGTGCTCCAGCAGGGAGAGCAGCACAGCCCTGCTGAGTCCTGCGGGACCAGCCCGCGCTGCCCAGCGCTCCCTCTCCTCACCACAGCAGCCCTGTCTGTGGGTCCTTTAGCCATAAGGAGCCCTTTGCAGACTCCCTGGTCATGTACAGCTCTAATTGTGAACCAGCGGGACACTGATTACTTGTAACTTATAACTCTTTCACATACTGGGAAACCCAAGTTGCTTTATGAAGCAAGAATGCCCTGCACTGGGGCAACTGGTGACCAGTGCACTGAGAATTCTCTGCACTGAGAATGTGGAATTCGAACAGTCTCACTTCCACTCTGCCAGGCTGGTGCTCTGTGCTCTTGAACAGATCTCCTCATCCCTTTATCTGCCTAGATGTAAAGTTTTGGGGGTCTGAACCATCTCATTACACCAGGCGGGTAGACAAACGAAATCCCCAACTTGGAAATGATACATTTATGGATTGATGTTTACTTGAAAAGCTGCATTTTTTTAATTATTTTTTTTTAATTTTTTTTTTAAACTGTAATATTGCCAACTGCTTTGGTATCTCTGGGATTCACTCTGTCCTCCTGGTATTTGCTCAGGTAAGCAATATGGAGTGCAGGCCAGATCCCACTGATGACCATGACAATACTCTCACTCATAAAAAAGTCACAACTGAATTTGAAATGCTCATTATCACTACCACAGAGAAAACAGAAGCCATAATAAAAACTAACCTGTGTAAATATGAAATCTGCACATAATAAATTCCACCAAAAAACATTTCCCTGTTTTTACAATGTAGAAATATTCACAGCTTTTACTAAGGCACCAAAACAGTTGCAAGTATTGCTTTGAGATGCATCTTTTACTATTAGCTTAGGATTTTGTTTGTTCTGAAATAAATAAAAATGCTAAATTATTTTACACCAGAATTATTACACATTTGATGTCAAAAAAAAAAAAAGCCTTTTAAACTCTTTATATACTATATGTATTTTTTTTTTTTTAATCTTCAAATTGTGAAAAGGCACAACTAATACAATGAATACTTAAAGAAAATCTGAGTTTGCCCAGAGGTTTTTTCCTTACTGTTTTAGCCCTTCAACAGGTATTAGTTTAAGTGGGTTTTACTGTCTCTTTTATAGACATTCCAGTAGAAAATTAAACATTTAAATATGCAAGCTTTTGCTAATCCTTCAACATAGCCTATGGACTTGGTAGGATTATGCCTTATTATAACACTGTTAGAACTGATAGAAAATTGCAGTTTGAGATTAAACACAAGAATTGCTAAAAATGCATCTGTCTGCTTTTTCCATTTCATCCTGTAAAAATATCTAACATTCTGGAGCATTCCTTTAAGAATCTCAAACAATAATTGGTGTCGAATTCTAACATTTATATAATCATGCAGCATTACTTTATGTAGTAAGCACTAGAGCTAACACTTAAAGTTAGCATTTTTACCCTCAATCCAATGTAGCATTCAAGACACTTGAGGGAAACAGTGGAATATGTGAATGTATTTTCAGATTTATTAGAGCAACCATCATATGTAGCAAGAGTATTTTATTGTTTGGATTTAAACATTTTAGACCTGCTGTATTATTAAAAGCCTCACCTCCTTCCCAGTCATTTACTGCTAAATTTCTTTTCAAATATAATACTGCTAGTTAGGGATCCACTCCATGGAGGGACCCAAGTTCATTTGCATCCACTGGCTATGCTAAATGCTCAACCTAACAGATGGGAATGTAATTGCAGACCTGTTGTCTGGACATTGTTAACAAATGCAGAAGTAGCAATATACAGGCCTTCTTGGAACTGAATTTGGGCTGGCAGCAGGGGAACTCCAGTTAATTACCAACATCTGAATTTCCTGTTCAATGCAGGCAAAGGCAAAAATAAAAGTATTCACATTGTGGAGGACCGAAAACTGACTAGAAAAATCAGGCATTAGATCACCCAAAGCAGCTATTATGGAAAATTGGGTTCTGTGTCCACACACCATGAGTCCATTTTTGTGAAGCAGCTTTCATGTAAGAAAATAAGGCAACAATTGTAAATACCATCATATAAAGAATATTTTGCTTGTGAACATTGTCTCTAAAATGATACATAAACTGTAAGCACCATAAATAGAGGTATTAGTATTAGACTTAACAGAGCTGTAATAGGCAAGATTGAGTTTATTCTGACTTTGCTTTGAGTCTCAGAAACAGAAGGGAGATGGGACTGTCTGCAGGAAGCTTTGAAATTACCAAAATCTGGACTTTTTTTGACATTTTGTGTGGTAAACAAAGAGGCAGTTACTCTTGTAGAAAATTATTTTTGTTGCTTACATCCCACCTCCTCAAAAGGCTGAACGAGAAACAAAGACTATTGCAATGTTTGCAGCCCACCCAACAGACCCTTCCTTACCCACGTTGTTGGACTGAACATGGATACCCCTTTTCTATGGCATTCTTCAAATTGTGCCTCTTACACACTTCATTGTTTAGTAATTTGCATTTTTTTAAATTTCTAAGGGTTTTTTTGGTTGCTTTTTGTTTTCTTTTGAAGTCAGGGGGCTGGAAACACACCAAGGTCTATATCCATCTCTGTTTCATTGCTCACGTGCTTTGGCACAAAAGGCCTATCAGGAACCTGGAAAACTGTGCAAGAATATGCAAGAAGCACCTTTAATCAATTGAATTTTTTTTTGCTCTTTGTCAGATTACAGTTTGATGGGTGACAGGTAATAGAGCCTCATAAAAAAACAATACAGAGCTGGCATTTAACAAATCCAACAGTCTAGTAATCATTTCTTCTTCTGAATGACAACACTACAGAAGAAAGAAACCAGGTTGTTTCCATGGAATTAGCAAGTGGATGGCAAAGACTGCACTGAATGACTGCTAGACAGCAGATGAAGGGCCTGATGCTGACACTCACAATGGTCAATCCACCACTTGCTGCCAGTTGATAGTAGCTGCACTTGAGCTCTGAAGGACTCTGCAGGCTGACAGGCTCTATATTAATTGCCCCTGGGTAGGATGATTACAATAGTTGCACTGCCTTTCTCCTCTTTTCTGGGTTTATTCTACTAAAATAGGTTATATTATTATATGCATATATTTCTGGTTTCAATTAAAGAATAAGTGCTGTTCAATTCACCCCTGTTGTGAAGTGCTGTTGCCCCACTTTTTAGGCATCTGTGGTCTAAAAATGACAGACGTTTGTTTAAATGACAGAAAAGTGATACCAAGAAGTCATGTGATGCTTCAGAAAATGCAGACATTTTGCATGAATGACTTTCAGATTTAAATACCTTTTTTATCTGACTGGAGTGGTTCTGCCAAAGACTACTCGGCCAAAACAATCAGATAATTCAGATAAAACACAACAGTACTTTGTCATGGTAAAAAAAAGAAAAAAAGAAAAAAAGACACACTGGACTTGCTCCAAAGCCTCCAGAGTCACTAGAAGGGCCTGTGCACCCACACTACATACACCAAAACCTTCTGTTGTAAAGATCTGTTTCACAATTTAGGATGTCTAGCTCATCAACTTATTGGATCAGCTTACAAGAATAGCACAACCCAAAGAGGTAAGCATGGTGAAATTAAAAATAAAATGGGATATTATAAGCAAACATAATTCTCCTTTTGTTTCCTGCTTTATACATGTTACCTTATATACGAATTGCAAAAACATTTTATAACACTTTACTGAAAGGCATCAGTGGTATCCATTCCAGTTACAGACTGCAATCAGCTAAAATGACATCCAAAGTATTAGAAAATTAAATTAATATCCACTGTAAAATACATATATTGGAGGAGGAAGGGCTAATCTAGACTAGATTCTTAAATAAACATTAGGATTTGTCACTGAAAATGTATTTTGTTACCCAACATATTTCATTTAATTTGACCACCCCTGCTTGGTTTTAATGAGCTTTCATAAGAGCACAGGGAAATGAACTCTGTCACAATTAAGAGAAATTTTTTTTTCTTTGCTTTGTGGTTGAAGTCCCTATTCTCAGCAGTGCTTTTGTGCTTTCATTTTTATATTTCCTGAATACTTCCTCCTTTTAAAAGTAATCCATTTCTTTATCATCCCTTTTTGAGCTCAGGCGTGCTGCAGATATATGAGTGATGAGGACGACGTGGATTGGAGGTGTTTAGCTTTGTAATTTCATCCTTGAATTTTGTGATTACTAACAGGACAACTTTTTTAATTTGCTCTTTTGTCTCGATTCCCCTGGCTGACAATCTGCTCCGTGAGTTAGGCTTTTTAATCAATCACCTAGATAATCAAATGTCACTGGCTATCTGCTCCGTGTAATTACTTTTGCAATTAAAAATCAACCTCAAGTTGCCTCATCTAATTAGAGGGATGGGCAGATTTTCATCGAGATTGATTTTTTAATAAATATTGACTTAAAATGCCATAATCTCATCATATTCTTTCATTTTCTTTGTACCAAAAATCAAACAAATGGGAGAATTAACAAGCAGAGAGATTCATAGGACTTCAAAGGCTTTTGCTAGTTCAGACATACAAAATTGTGCTATACAGAAGCCTAGCTTATCTCGGTCTAATAACACTCAAAAGCTCCTACCTTTTATTAGAAAAAGAACAAAGCAGTTGCACCATTATATATTTCACTTTCTGAACTAGTCTAAATTAAATGAATAAACTCTACTACACTTATCTGGCCTGTATAGGACTAAAAATATTGTATAGGTTTTCCTAAATTACTCTGTATTTAAAAAAATCATTCCCTTCAAATAAATAATAATATTGAGAATTCCCTTTCCTCCAACACAT
>NW_009953205.1:887319-889021 GCF_000747805.2 Chaetura pelagica | reverse complement strand
CTTTCCCTAAAGAGAAGGTAATTTGGGATGCTTTTTATCACTTTGCATTGACAAGACAAACACTACAACATACATTACTTTATAGCAACAATAAACACAAATCAACATGAAAAGAAGGTTTGTGGCAAACAGATGTGTGGAAAAGTAGAAGCAACATCCTAGAAAAAGCTGGAAGATCCTACTTTTATATGTAGTAAGGGAGTATATTTTTCAATCTATTTGCATATTGTTTGAACAGCAAAGCCTAGAAAGTATGGTCAGGAATAGATCCTACCTTCTTCTTATTTCTGACACAGACTTACTCACTGTCTGAGCTTGAACAGTGTGGCCTCATGGAACCTAAAGAGCAGCAGTAGCAGTTACTGGTGGTGCCAAGACCAAGGCTGGAGTCACTGAAGTCAGTGACTCACACATCCTTGTGTTTGGGAGGCAAAACACTCTGGAGTGCCCTCAGTGAAGGCAGCACATCCTCTGAGTGCAGCTGCAGGCCCACCTTAGGTGGAGGGACAGCTGCCTGCTTCCTTCCCACCCCCTGCGGATACTGCTCCTACAGGAGGCAGACCCTTTTTTGTCAAAGGGATGCAGAAATGTTGCCTGCCTTGTTATCACTGTGCTTGGTGTTGCTTTTTGACACTTCTCAGGAACTCACCCATACATTACGTATGCAAAGATACAGCTGGCAAGACAAAACTCTACAGCAACTCATCCACAAACACAGGAGAAAAACTGTGCCTGTCAGCAGTGTCTAAATAGTGCATCTTATTTGCTAAAAGAAGGTAGTTTGCTTAATAGTCGTTGATGACCTCAAGATAAGACCCCAAGATAAGCACTTTAATGCTTAGCTCAGTCATCCAGATCTCTATGAAGGAGTTATTACAAATTCTAAATGTGCTGTCTTATTCAGATTATAATGATGGAACAGGAAACAGTATCTGCCATACTTTGTACTGCAACCCAGTAGAGAATACAGTATTTCCACTGGAAACATTAGCAGCTAAAGAGCACTTCACTATACCTGCTGAGATACTCATTAACCTCTGATTTGCTACCAATAAGACTAAAAAGATGCTTTCAACAGTCATGCTCACAAGGTATTTTCCACTGTAATACAGATGCCTGAACTACAATACTCTTCTCAAGTGGAACACTCAGCTCCTTGTTCCCTGTCGCTGAGGGTGAGCTACCCTAAACCAAGAGACCAATCACAACCAGATTCTGAAGGGGATAAAGTGGGAGGAAAGAATATAATCCAGTTCATTTTAGATTAACTGCATGAAGTCCCTAACTATTAAAGTAGTGCTACCAGTCTGATAACAATATCACAAGTGCTTTATTGTGAATAACAACACTGTGTTTGTGTCAAACAAAACAGCACTGGCAGCTACATTGCCCAGGTATTGCCAATGCATTTACTTTTGTTGGCTGCAAAGCAAATACAAAAGTAATTACAGCCGGAAAAAAATAACTCTGCCCAATACTCTGAACCATATGATGTGAATTAGAGATATGCTGAGCATGTGCTAGCCAAACTGGCTCCTGGTCAGTGGTCAGGAAGCTTTACACTGATCAGCTGCCCTGAAATCACTTCCCAGCTTTTCAGTGCAGAGAGGCTCAGTGCCTGTCCCTTCCTGCTGTGACCATGGAAAAGGAGTTCTACGTGGCACCTATGATGTCTCTACTGGTCACTGAATCTTACTCTGTA
>NW_009953205.1:884749-887303 GCF_000747805.2 Chaetura pelagica | reverse complement strand
GAGATCTGCAAGCCATTTGGTTCTCTGTTTATTTCGGGAAAGGAACGCAGATATGAATCAGGCTCTCGGGTTTAGTAGCAGATGTGAAAGTTGCAGGCAAATACCCCTTCTCTCCCTCTTGCTAGCAGCTCACATCTTCCACACAAAGGCCACCCATATTTACTGAGACTGCAGTAGGCCTGGAATTTGCATCCCCAGAAAGGATGGCCTGGTAAGCTTTGTGTGCTCCTGATGGGAGACAGTTCAGGACAGGAGCCTCCCTCACTATTTCAGGCCTCAAGCCAACTAATTTCTCAACTTTTCCAAAGGAGAACCCTGCTGACACCTTCCACTTCAGTTTAAAAACAGAACCAAAAGCCAACAAAAGAACTGCTGCTTCGCATCCGTCCCCTGACTTGCAGTACCTGTACAGATCTGATAAAAATAATGTAAATACCTCAGGTTCTCAGTGCTTGCAAAAAGAGCACGAAGGATCTGACCAGAACAAACGTTTTTGAATGGCCAGAACAACCAATCTTACAGAAACTAGATGAACACAGTTCCCTGGAACACTTTCTGAGTGCTTCTGCTTGTGTATCAATATTGCACTCTTTCACAAAAGTCTCTAGGTAGAAAAAGCAGCGAAACATTCAGAAGTATTGAGACACAGTTTAGAAAACTCCCTTTTCCAAGGTGAGTCAGACTTTCAGGTTCTTAAATTCCCCTCATTCCTAAATCCCAAAGTGTTGAAAGATTCTGAAAAGAGACCTGGTGCAGATAAGCACATCCAGCCTGTCAGATGTGACCGAGTCAGCTTTTATACTGAAGCTGCAGCAGCTCCCCCTGAGCCTACAGGTAAGAACCCCCATCTTTAGGTAGTTAGTCCAGAAGCAGGTAACTTTACTGAACTGCACACACCTCTGTCCTGGCACAGCATCCCCACGTGCTGTGCAGACAGGCTTTGCTGTTACCCAGTAACATCTTTACTCTGAAATTAAACTCCACAGCATCTCTTAAATGTGTAGAATACTGAGGTAACTCAGAGGACTTTAGAAGACTTAATTCACTGAAAATTGCCTAATGATTTTACAAGATTCATTAAAAACAAAGATATGATAGTTGCAAGCTTCTACTTTTGTCTCTAACAGTGACAAGTGACCCTTGACAAGTTCTTAGTAACACATTTTTTTGGGGTTTATTTTAGAGCATCCAGTGCCTCAGAAAAAACATCATTCTAATGTGTTACTCAAGGTACTCATCTTGCATTTGGCAACAATGCCATAATTTTTCTCAAGAAGGCAGGCTTCTAATATAATAAATTTATTGCAAAATAGAAAAGGAAGATTAAGAATTGTTTTACATTCTGTGGTAGAAGATTCCTAGCTTTATTAGCATTTTGAGGAGGATTTATTTGGAGATTGAGGATTAATTCCCATGAAATAATTATACAAATTTCAAAATGCCAACTATTTTGACAGAGCTTATGATTTTATCGTCTTATTTTGACAGGCAACTGTGTAAAACAACTTCTGTGTAAAAGCAGCACAGGAATAAAGCAAGGGTAGGATAAATAAAGACAGAATGATCCTCACAGGTTTTCTGATCAGCTGTCTTTTTATTCTGATTACTTGTAGGACAGAGCAGTAATAGACATTTTCCTTTGCACAAAATAATAAGAGCAGTACTTATCGCTTGTTGCCTACAGCTAGTGGCAAAAGGAAATTAGAAAAGTCCAATGAAGCTGAGTAGTAATTAATCATCATAGAGTGGGGCCTGTCAAATCAGAGGGGTCTTTCCAGCTGATAATGCTGCCCAGCACAATTTAGACTGATAGAAATTAGAATTCTTTTTCCTCTGGCAAAAACCGAAAAGACTGGAGTTAGCACAAATGTGGCCAACTGTTCACTTCAATGACTGCCTGACCCATTTATAGCCAACGTCTGCATCGAGTTTAGCTCAAAACAAAATTGAAGGAACACCACTTACGCCTCACAGCAAAAAATAAAGAATACCATTCATAACTACTCTGCCTATAGAGGTTAAATAGCATTAAATAGCTGTTGTGGGTGGTTGTTTTTTTTTAATGCAAACATTTAAGTCTTGGTTAAAAGGTGTTTTATATTTTTACGGTGTTGATTTATTCCTTTGTGCCAATGCACAAGAAGGAAACACCAAAGTTCACCACAGACAACTGGTGCCCTTTTGGGGTGAAACAGATAAAGCGTTAACAGCCAGAAGCATCCTCCTCCTTCCACAGACAGGCACCCTCAGCACAGCCAGTGAGCAACAGCATAATTAAAAGAATCAGGGCTCATTTCTTCCCAGTGACGCAAAAACAGTTTTGCCACTGACTGACAGAAACATTGCTCAGTCTTGATGAGGAGAGGGCCTGGCTTGGAGCTGGTTCAGCCATCAAACACCTTGTATAGCCCAAAGCTCCCCATCACACATTGTGCAGGGGTGAGGCCACCCGGGAGCCACCGCGCTCCAGCCAAGTGCTCTGCAGGGCAGTGGCGAGGAACCGCTGGAAGCCACAACTCCGCAGAAGGCACAAACCCTCGGCTTTCCTCCCGCC
>NW_009953205.1:882667-884424 GCF_000747805.2 Chaetura pelagica | reverse complement strand
GAGTGTGCTGCTCCAGGGGCTCTTTAGCCTTCCTGCGCCGAGATGGCGGCTGTTCAGCCCAAAGACACGGTGCGCTCTGGCCCCCGAGCGTACGGGCCGCCCCGCCGGGGGCTCCTGCCGCAGCGAGCCCCGCCAGCCCTGCCCTGCCCTGCCCGCTCCTCGTTAAGCCCCGAGGAAGAAAGAAAATTGAAGAAAGGCTTTTGGGGATGAAGGGCTGGAGAAAATGAACAAAACTCCTGATTCCTAAGATGTTAGGACTCGAGTTTGCTGCAGCTCTCTCAAAACCAAGTTTAACGTTACTAAATAAGTACAAAAGGTGGCAGAGTAGATGACAAGGGCTGTCAGCTGAAGGAAGAACACCTTTTACATGATGTGTGGGCATGCTGCCATCAAAATAGGAATATAAGAAGGGGACAAAAGCTATAAAGCTTTGTTAGAGAACTGGAACTGGGTGTTACGCGGCTATAGAAAGAGCAGGAGAGAAGATTTTACAGACAAAGAAGGGCCCTATTTCTTGAATAATATGGCTGTATTTCTTCCTTTTCTTCATGGAAGGAGGGGATTCCATATTGTTATGGAAAGGGTGCATGCATGGGTACCTCTGACAAACCATCTTTGTGAATATAAGGGCTCTATAAATCTGATTCTCATTTCAACTTTGAGGGAGAAGAGGGAAGCACAGTGTGTGCAGATAACAAAATTAACATCTGAAAAACACATTGTTTTCCTTTCATCTGAGGTAGAACACAGATTGATTAGGAGATCTGCATGTTTCTATACCTTTTCCCTTAATACTAGAATGAATTAGTGTTATTTCCATATGTCATTAGTGGGAAAATCTCCCACAGGAGCATACTGAATCCTAATTTGCACTGAATAAAACCCTTTACGATGTAAGACTGTCAGACACCCCAGTCGGTCGTTTGGTTATCACAAAGGGTTAGACACAACAGAGGGAAAACTACGTCAGAATCACAGACAATATGAACTTCCAATGTTCAATGATGCTTTGATCAATATAATCAGAATTAATCTTGAAAATTGAAATGCTGCAGAAGTGACAAAATGCTGTCTTGTGATCGCAAATTAAACTTATTTCAAACACTAACACTTAGTGGGTACATACATGACTCCATGAGTAGACACAATAAGTGTAGATGAGCTAATGACAGCATTTCAGGTTTTCCCATCGTGATTAACATGGACTATGTTCCACCATGTGGACAGGACTGATGAAGAAAACTAGAAACCCTTGAAAGGCTGAAGCCCCATCCAGTCCTTTCCTAGGGGTTTGCCATCATTGGAACTACAGACCTGCTGGTACAACCATGCGTTAAATCATCAAAACAACATGATAATTTTTCCCCTTGGTATTTTGCTTCTGTCTACATTGAGCTATTATGGGGTCCTCCTGTAACCCTCATCAAATTCTGTGACCTGTGTAATACAGGAAATCAGGCTGCAAGGGCTTACCCTTGCTGCTGACACTAAAACAGCAGAATCCCCTTCCATGTCAGATAGTAGCCATGCTGTGTCATCAAGGCTAGCCTTGATGACAGACAAATCAAAGACAAAAACATACATTCTCCTACAAAAAAACCCAAAACTGTTAAGGTTTATAAGCAAAGAAAGCCACGGCAAACCTATTATCTTCCTTGGAGTAAAAGCTTAATGGTACCAAAGGGTGATTTGGGGGTGGTGGGGAGGGGGCTGCTGAGGGTGGGAGATGCTGACAGTAGGGGGTGTGGAGGGTGGGA
>NW_009953205.1:834752-882575 GCF_000747805.2 Chaetura pelagica | reverse complement strand
GGGGGTGCTGAGGGTGGGGAGCCATGGGGGTGACAGGGGGGAAGGTGAGGGGGGGAGGGCAGGGAAAGACCAGTGAAATGTTGTTCTTTGGAGACTTAATTCTAAAATATTTCGGTTTCCAAATGAAAACTTTTTAATTGTTCATGATACTGCACAGCATGGAGTAAATTACCAAGTTGTTGTTGATTCCACTTGTACCAGATCAGGATTAATATTTGAAAAAAAAAAATAAAAAAATTTAAAAAAATCCAGGCCCACCTATCACAGAGCCTGTAATCCTCAGATGCCAGATCTGCTAGCAACAGAACATGGTTCTCAGCACAGGGCAACCTTCATTCTCTCTGATCTCCCAGCTACTGATTTCGTCTTCAAATAATACAAATTTTCAACATTGAAACAACTAGCTCAGAATTCATTATTTACACAAAGCTGGAAAATAACCACACAGACTTTCACATGCAAGACATTAAAGTAAGAAACATGTAGTCGTACACAAGGCACACAAAAAGTCCTCAATCAATAAAAGATGAGGAAAGAAGACCTCAGCCATTATTCATTAAATGCACAGCTGTTAAAAAAAATATCTGAAAAACACAGCATAATGGCATTACGAAAGAAACAGCATAGTGTTTCCAGAAAAACTCTAAATCTTGAGGGGAAAAATATTTCAACAGCCTAAGAATTTAAATCAGGATATGAAAAGTTATTTAGGCCACCAGAAGATAAACTGCATATAAATCAAGCATACGCACTCTCCCCCTGCTCTTCCTAAATTAAGTATGCACTTAAATCCCACCAACTCTAGGGAATGTGTTTCCAAGGCAGGGTTGTATAGAAATAGGTGCACTAGAGTGATAATTCACTATACCCAGAAGTTACATACTGGCTTAGCTGTGAGGCAAAGTAGACTTCATACTGCTCTTGACCATTCTGCCACTGTAAGTATTCATGTATTTAAAATCAGGCACACACAAGCATTTTGCTGAACTGGAGCGTTACAGCAACTTAGGATCAAAGTGTGTCTTGGAAGCACATGCTTCTTCTTCCAGAGTGCAGCAGCATAAAATACTTGCAGTTTAATACTAAGAAAACTTAATGGAATCCTGCTAGGGAAAAAAAAAAGATCCCCTCAGCCTTCAGAAAATGTTAGGTTGGATTGCTGCCTTGTCCTTTCCATGTCTTCAGACTCCCTCCCTTTCTTTGTAAAGTCCCACAAAACCATGACACAGGCAGGACAGCAAGACACTGCTCATAACAGATCCATCCAGAAGAATTCTCTCTCGTGGATAAAATTGGAGGAGCTGTTACCCTTCATTACCATCTCCTGGTCTGATAATTTTAAGTCAGGCATTTGGAAATGAGTGCTTAAAGCACCTACCACTGCTTGGTCTTATTGCAAGACACAGAAAAAAAAACTTTATAGTTTCTTGCCCTGAGTCTGCCTGGGGAAGCTTGTTTGTGAAGGCAACACTTGCCAGCATCACAGAAAAGACAGACTCCCTGTTCAAACATACTCTTCAAGTTTTGATTTCCACTCTGTTTCAAGCAATGTGGTGTGCAGACAAGGGATCCTTATTAAACATCTATGGAAGTCAAAATCTCATAAATCATGAGTTGACCTGGTACTGCTTTACATTCATCCTTTCCAGGTGTCACACAGAAATCAGCAACCTCCAACTCAAACTTTCTTCTCATTTTCATACTACTCGCCCCATCAGGCTTAGCTAGTTCAAAAGAAAAGAGAGGGAGGAGAGAGAGAGAGAGAGAAAGAGAGAGAGAATAGGCTGAGACAGTGAGATGGAACTAAAACAAAACCCAAATTTTTCTCATTAGGAAACCATATAATGTTAAAGTAGGCAGCATCTGAAAGCATACATATATAATGATCCAGCCTACATGAATACCATCTTTCCTTCAGGATACTGTTAGCCAGTTCTCTTGTATTCAACTCTACATTTACATATAGATTGAACCTTCCTAGAAAGCAATTTTACGCATTTTGTCTTAATATTTTTCTCATTAACATTGCACATAGATTAAGCTTCTTGAGAAGGAAAAGACATACCTGGATATCATTGGCACAATTTCTAGAGATCACGTTTGCTTTTGAAGAAAAATGTGTAATAAAAGACTAATAAACACGAGACTGGTAACAAGTGAATTTTCAAGGATCAGATAAAAAAATTACAGAAATTGCTTTGGTGCTCTTAAAACAAACACTTCTTTAACTATCTCCTCCAATGGGAAGTAACAATAGAAGAAAATCAACAGCAAAATTGCCTGTAAAACAAACTTCTCTCACAGGGCTTAGTACTTCACTGAGGATCATTAGTCCTAATCAATCAGAGCATTTAATCATATGCTTAAGTTTAGGCTTACAGATAAGCATATGCATAGTCAGATAAGGCTGGGTATTGTGCTGAACTGGGGCTGAAGTACTCAGCATCCAGCAGGATTATGCTGCACTACTGAAATCTAAATTTTCTTCATCTCTTATTTGCCGACTGGGTGTAGGATTCAAATTAGAAGCAGGATTAAGAAAAAAAAAAAAAAAAAAAGAAAAAAAAAAAGTCCTTATGATAGCAGGGCCAGGCTAAGCAAACATTTCATATACACACCAGAAGAAAGATGAAAGGAAAGCAGCTGCCCTTCCACAGCCAGAAATTCTTATCTGCTGACCAAACCTTTGTTGGTTTGAGAAAGCATAAGTGGTCTGCATTGGCGGATGGTTCAAAGCAATTTTTTTAATAGATAATGCAATCAAAAGTCTGTCTATCTGCTGAAATATTTAGAAGAACAAGATATCACTTTGACCTCCCTACACCTGCGACCTTTGTCAAAGACTTTAAGAAGTGCCTTACACTTGTTTTATCTGTAATAGGCTTCTGCATTTTTCAAAGATAAACATTTTGTGAACTCCTTAGAGCAAAAAAATATATTCTGTAACTTCTAGCCGGTACTTCTGTATTGCCTTCATCCAAGGAGTCGTGTATGCAGATAATGCTACCAACAAAAAAAACCAAACCAAAACACCAAAATAAAAAAAAACAAAAAAACACCAACCCCCCCTCAAAAACCAACCCCCCCCCCCCAAAACCGAACGCCCTGAAAAAAACCAACCAATGAAACAAACAAAACAAACTGCCCCCCCTACCCCCCAAAAAAAAAACCCCAAAACAAAAACACAAACCACCATGGAAACTACAAGTCAACTGGGATTGTTGTAGAGGAACATGCAGTTCTGGTCTGCCTGTGGCTGGTGCTCATCAAAAGCAAAAAATTAATGATGAGGTTCAACACCATTAAATGCCAGGTTGAGAATGGAAAATAGTGTGTTTCTGTTCTAGCTGTTATAAATTATCTCAATATATTCATCTTTATAGAAATAATACAGAAGCAAACAAGAACTCCATAAAATTATTTACTTGTACAACTAGTCACATTTTGGCAACAGTCATTTACTTCTGAGATCAAATCACACAGAATCTTGCAAGTTCCCAGGACAAAAAAAAAATATGAAATGGGGTGAGCATCTACTATGCAGACTTATACTGGGGCAACCCATGTATAGGCAACTACCATCTCTTCCGTCTTGTATTTACAATAGGAGGGGATCCAGAGAAAGTACATGCAGTTCCCGGGTTTGCCAGTTCATCTCCCTGCTTCCAGTCAGGGACAGTGCTGCATACCTTCCTTGAGAAGTGGTTTAAGTGACAAAGTAACTCATCTATTCTAGATCTACCACCACTCATTAACTGCTCCTGATATTGAGTGTCACCCCACTTGCTCCTTTCATCCACACACACTCCACATACACTGATTACATTGCGTGCTCATTTCTCCCTGAAAGGCCATGCTTTGGTTCTCTGTTTCTCCCTATGCAGGTGTATTTGCTGGCAGTGATCTAGTCAATACACTCAACATACCTGCCTGGGTTTTCTAAGCTATTTGCAGCAAAAGTAACTCATATTTTTTCATAGCTCATAATCATTTAGAAGGAAGTGATGCCATACCAGCTATCCTTCTTCCCTTTGTAATGCCCTTGCTGGCTCAAAATGTATAGCTCCTCAGTGCTTTATATCTGCACTCCTGAAGCCAAATTTTGCTGTTACAAGCAAGTATAGCTCCCCCTGCATCCACTTATGCCAAGACTGAATTCAGCTCCTCTGCCAATAAAACTTGCATTTGTATTGAAAGTCTCTACTGCAGTGGAAAGACATGAGTTGCAATTACTTATATTTTTGTGGGTATTTCTTCTCTAATCGTACTCAGGCCAGATTCATCCAGACACCAATGCATTCAGATTCAGGCAGTTTGCATTTACTATCTGGCTCAGCTAAGGACTTCAAAAGCTTCTTAGATGCTGTAGAACAGCTGAGGCTATTCTAAGTTGACTGCTGTAGTCACATCAGCACAGAGGACAAGTCCAGCATGAATAGTGTTTCTCCCCAAGGGCAGTGTCACCTTGCTGAAGGCCCTTCCACCACGGCTATGCTTCCCTCAAAAGTGAAGCAATGTACAGCTGACTTTCCCCCTTACAACTGAGGGAGGTCAAATAGGAAGAGAAAAAAAGAATCCTGAGCAGATATGTTTTATTCTTTCACCAATGTTAATAGCCTGATCAGTGCTAGGCATGGTTCATATATTTATAAGCTGGGAAATAGCTTACAACTTTCTACAGGCCTTTGGCTTGTTCATGCAGCTCTCTCTTGTCCTAGTGTTACTCAGTCTGACCTGACAGAGTCAGGCTGAAGGTAGGTCCTTTCAAATGAAACCTCCTTCCTCAAGGACAGATTAGATAGCAGCACAATATAGATATCTGTCTCAGTGCTTCACAGACCTAATAACCATCTATCTCACTTCAAGGACTCATCTTTTTGGGAGCGTTAATGTCAGTGGGTTAGTCCCAGACAGAACTGGAGTCTGGTTTTATTAAAAACCAAGCAGCTTTCTGTCTCCTGCAGCCCACTATGGGAGTACTTTTCATCATCACATTTACATTTTTGGAAACCAGAGCTGGATGCTCCAGCAGGAAATAGAGCAGTGATGCTGCTGGGAGGGATGCTGGGAAGCACAAGAAGCTGTAATTGAAGGGGGAAAAAGGTAGAGAAGGAACAGGAAGATGGAGTTTATAACTTCAGCAGCAATCACAGGAAAATTAAGTGTGTGACAGATTTATAGGTTTAATGAATAAGAGACTATGAAACAGTAACAAAAATACAGCAGAATAGACAGGTATGTAGGGTTTTTACTTTAGGTTTAGCAGAATGCTTAGACTAACATGATTCTTTTGTTACACTAGATAATATTTTTGAGAAACAGCATTACAAAAGGTTAAACATAGAACAGATGTAAGTTATAAAATACAAGCTGATCAAAGCTCAGATTTTGAGACAGATATGTTAGCAAATGATGATAAATCAGTCCCACTAGAATTGTAAGAAGCAGACAAATGTAACTATGCAAGAGTGAAAGTCAAGAGTTGAAAATAAGGAAGGGAAGAAAAAGAGTGGAAACAAATGTTGAAGTTAAGTCCAGACAACTTGTACAGAGCATCAGCTGACTGAATTCTGCAAAAAGGGGATAATATCTACTGACATGTACCTAGTTTGGTTTCAAAATAGGACTAAAAAGCTTTAAACTCTTAATATTGACTTAGTATATTAAACTTTCCATTAA
The DNA here is from genome assembly GCF_000747805.2 of Chaetura pelagica. Classification (NCBI taxonomy): domain Eukaryota; kingdom Metazoa; phylum Chordata; class Aves; order Apodiformes; family Apodidae; genus Chaetura; species Chaetura pelagica. The sequence continues at coordinate 876,896 of NW_009953205.1, read as the reverse complement.
TTTGGTAGCTCCTCTTATCAAAAGTTATAAAATTTCAGTAAATCTGTACTGTCATGACCAAAGCTGTAGAAGAGGTAGAAAATTTTATAAAAGCAGGTATGCACTAGAAAGTGGAAACAATTTTTTGTTACCTTGCTGCTATATTCTTTTGAAAAGAAAAACAAAAACAAAAAACCCCCAAAAACTTATTTATGGTTCAATTTATTTCCTTTTTGTAGTCAAATAAATAAAAATGGTGAGAAACACACTATTTACCAAGATGTAAGTGAAACAGAAAACATTTGAAAGCCTAAGAAAAAGGAGGTAATTGTTAGGACTGTCAGCAGGGGACCACTGTGATAATTTGATCTGAACTCTGCTAACAAATCACTGCACCATTCTTTTTACTTTAGTATCTGTTTATGCTTCTACAAATTGAAACCCCACTGGCAATGCACTGAAGTACAGAGCTCAGCACAATAACACATCAGCCTGGCGATTAGTTCAAGGTGGGGAAGGATTAGCTGACCATCCCAAACCTGCAGTCGTCCTCAATATTTTGTCTTTCCCTGCTGAGGTAAAAGGGTGCAGACATATGTAAGTAATAAACGAACAGGCTTCCATCTACTTGAGGTTGAGTGGAAGGAATGCAGAACAAAACTATAAAAAAAATGCAATAGACAAAGGGGTTGTGAAGACTTGGGGGAACTCAATACCACATCTGCTAAGCTATGCTGGGATGTAGCACCAGAATGCCCATAAGTTTTTAAAGATATAACTATGCCTTTTTTTGTGATCTTGCAGCACACGGTTATGGCCTGAGCATGCCAACATTTAGAACTGACACAAGATCAAAAGGCTGATAAATGAGAGGAAAGGGGATGTTTGACCCACTAAACCATATTCTACAAGAATTCAAGGCTTTTTAAAGCAGTAAGAAAACATTACAGCATCTTGAATATATTGTGACATTTTTTTCTCAGAAATGGAACTAATGTCTAGATTCATTATATATTTGTATGTATATATATGCAGACATATACATGTACATGCTGATTTATGTGAGCGTATTTGACATTATAACAAGCTTCAGAAAATTTCACTTCTGAGGAAAGTTTGCATTAAAATCATTTGGAAATGAACTTAATTTGGGATATTGTTATTTATGGATCCAATATATTGTGAAATATATGGAAACTAGAGCAAGCAACAAAAAAGCAGGGAAATTGAGCACATAGTTTGAAAGCTGAATAAAGTAAAATAGGTTGTTTTTTCTATTTTAACTTGTCCATGATATACACTGAACTACTACCACTGCTGAGTTCATGGTGAATTTTGTGATCTAAAGGAGTCCAGTCTTGCGTTTTGTTCATTTATTTCACCAGGGCCAGGATTCCACCAGTCCCACCAGCCTTACCATATCATCAAGCCTCCAGAGAAGGGTTATGAATCTTTTGTAGGCTACAGGCTATAAGCAGTGATGGTCATTATTAAATACCCAAATCCAGTAGTTTTAAAATTTATATTTCATTAAGCATGTGCCAATAGCAAATGCTCCTCATTTGAAGACGTCCTCTATTCTAACATATTGATCTTCAGTGTCACATTGAGGTTTTTTATTTCCTACTTTTGAAAGAACTGATGCAGCCTAACCCCTAAGCACCGTGCTCTGCTGTGATCTCTACCATGAATACTGGATGAGGAGTCACTAAACTCCAAATGGTGTGCCAGGAAGCATGAAGTATCATCAGTGATATCAGAGCCACCCTGCCTGAGCGACAGCCCCTTTGCAGATTTCCCAATATGCAAGAAATCACACCTGGTCTGCTGACAGCCCTTATATCTCTCTCTGCCTTGTGCCACTGAGCAGCTTAGAAGGGGAGCATAGTTTGGAAGAGGCTTTCCTTATGCCCAGTCCCTCTCAATGACTTTGAGGTGCTGTGTACTCTCCAGAGGAGGAACTGAGTATCAGCAGTTCCTGTGCTAATCTCTTCTAAGAGCTTTAGGTACTCAGCAGTTTTGGAAATCAAGTTAATAACTATTAATTACATAGAAGGATGAGGACTGAGTCTTCATGGTACTTCTTATTCAAGCACCTTTCACATCAAATTCAAGTGGAAATTCAGCTATGTTAGATGAGAGGATTGCTGAAAAGGATCCAACATCTTCAAAAAACCCTGAGAAACACTATTAAATTAAATTTGGATGTAAAATTGATTAGATGTTCTAATTCTCCTGAGGATTCAGAAACACTCTCCTCACAAATAAGAGTTGTATCAATGTACTAGGACATGAGGAGCTGCTTATAAAAACGTAAAATGATAGTTGAGAAGGCTGAGAAGCTCTTCATGTCTTAAGTCCATAATCTAAGGAAGAAGCATCCAACATCCTTAGTTTTAGTTATTTTGACACTCATCCATTTCACTGGGGGTGCTGGCATTTCTGAAATTCAGCTGGCTCAGAGAAGAGTTACTGAATTGCAGAATTCACCTCAAGTTGACCACCTCCATAATTCCCCAGCTTCCAGACCCCTATTGCAACTCTGCTACTCATGCCTAGGCTGCCTAGTTTAAAATGCAGAGTGAGTGCTTCTGTGTCATTGTACAGCTGTGCCAGCAGCATGGAAATCAATGAGTAAGAAGGGGATGATCAGTATGGGACACTCAGTGTCCACTGGACAGGCAGGGGACTTTCCCACTTTGGAATGCTGTTTTCCATCTTGAGCTGTTCTCCTGCCCTGTTCAGCCCCACATGCCAGCCAGGATGGGTGTTGTAACAGAGACAGGGAGCTGGTGACATCTGGGAGCAGGAAAGGCAAGCGGGCATGTCAAAAAATATGCTCAATCAATTTTTAGAAGTGTGTAAAAATAAAGTTGTCTGACTCTACAAAAAAGGCGAGGCAAGAGAGAAGCCTCTTAGTAGACAGATCTGGGTAAATTTGCATCTTGTCAGATGCACAAAACAATTAGTTGAAAAAGCACAGAGAACACCTACAGATTGTAGGCAATGTTCTTTCTACATCTGCAGAACAGAGATCAAAGCGCTCAATAAAAAACTTCAGAAGACCTAAGAAACTACTTTGCAACATTTCAACTTTTTCTATCAAACCATCCCCCCAAACCATCAATAAATGTTAGAGTCACCTGCTTATTTCAAAGGAGCAGGGTCGAGCACCGAAGCCGAGTATCAACCACTGCTACAGACACATCAGCTGTCAAAGTAAATGAATCTGTCCAACAAACAGACAACATCCATCCATGAAGTTTTGCATTTCAATTTTAACACACTTGAAGAGAAAAATCTCTGCCAGAAAAGTTAATATTCAGAAACTGGAGATAACTTTTGTTCAGGAGTGAATTCTGAGCAAACAGGTTATTTATTATAGTAATACTAGAAACTTTGTTATCAAATAACTAAATGACAATTAAAGACTGTTTCTTTCTTGGGGACATTTCTTTTTGTTTGTTTTTAAGGGGACAGGCAGAAAAAATTGTTATTTTTTCAACATATGGTGTCTGTTTTGCTTTGCTGCCAGCTTTTAATTTCTAGGGTTTAGCAAAGATTTTCATTAAGAGTGGTGAGATTTCTACATACAAATTTTATTGATGACTGGCTTTTTCATGGTAAAAATGTGTAGCTGAAAGGGATAAGACACAGAAACTAGAGGAGCAGAACTGCTGTGGTGTGTTCCTGCCTGTAATAGGGAAAAAAAAGCAACCAAACTTTGAGAACATCCATTGTCCCCCCTGGCTGGAGCAGACCAACGTGACAGACTGCTTACCATGGACACCTCTGGGGACAGATGGCTTTGTTCTGGACCCAGCAGAAGGTCCATAAAATTAACACTGACTCCATGTTCCTTGGTAAACAAATGTCATTTGATTGATGAAGAAAAACTGCAAGAAATCCTACAAAATAGTCTTCAAAGTCAGAAAAGCCTCTCTGCCTTTTTAACTTCCAGCCCACCACTCTAAAGCAGCCAAGTAATTTAATAAATGTATTTTAATGCAATCTTAAGTGACTAGGTTGCATTAAAATCCACTTACTGCACAACAGAATTGTTGTATTCCAAGGGAATACAGTACAGATTTTAACTGATGTGAAACACACAGATTTTGTTTAATAGCCTCTTAATCCTGCCAATTTTGCTAATAAGATTACTGTCTAAAAGGCAGCTAAATAAACTGTGCTGTTGACACTTTAAACAAAACAAAAAACAACCCCCCCAAAAGCACAATTTCTCCTGAAACATTCTTTCTCTTTATAATGGCCCCAATCCAACATGGGGACTACTTATGTACTCAAAGTTAATCGAGTGCTTAAGTGCTTTGCTGGACTGAAGCCTGCAATAACATAAATCTGAGTGGACAAATTATCATTACATAAAAGAAACTTGCAACAAAATGGAAATAATTAAACAATTTAAGCTGTTTATAGAGATACTTAAGTTCCACATGATGATGTAAAGCCCATCTGCATTTTGTGCATCCTACTTCTGCCATTCTGTTTCTGAAGAACATGGACCCCTCACTGCTTTCACTGCCCACATCTGAACTTCCAGCCACAAAGTTCTGAAGTGATCCCTTCTGTCAGCTCGATATTCTGATAAGTATCTAAATCTAAATGGATAGACACCAAATACTGCTGGGCTGAAGGACTGCTCCTTGGGAAAAGGATTTGCAACAGTAGGTTTTCACTACGGAGTGAGAATCATTGGAACGGTAGAAGGAAATTATGAAATAAAGTGAAATGGGAAATTAAAATATCAAAGTAAGGGGGAAATGGGATTTAATGGAGCATTTTTTACATTTCATCTTTTGGGTATTATCTGAAAATATTTGGACTTCCTTTCTCCCCTGTCAGCCAGGCCTTCTCTTGAGCCTTAATTTTCATTTAGTTTTTATCTCTGTCACACAGTCTGCCTTTATATAGTCTCCTTGCTCCTGCTCTAAGAATATTCAGACTAATTTCCTTTCCCTTAGCCATTTATCTTTCCTACACTCATTCAAGTCTATGGATGCATGCATCTCAAAGGAGGAAAAAAAGCTCAGACTGTGTATGTCATAAATGTGACCGGGAATCCAAAATAGCTCAGGGATTAAATTCCATCAAAACTGTGCAGTCCAAAGCAAAGTACCCTGGCTGTCTAGACAAGCAAGTGAAAAATGCAGAGCTAAATTCTGCAAGAGTGTTTTTCCCAAACTCTTTGTCATTCTAGAAGATAGCATCTCTTTCACAAAAGCTCCAGCTTCCACAGAAGAACATTCCCCAACAGTTATGGGCAGCGCATCAGTAAGGAGGGTTGCCAGCACTGCAGGGTACTCTGGTCTGTCTGAAAGGTTTGTCGCAGCTCACATCAAACTTCCTGAGCATGAACACCTGACCTGCACAAGCACAGCTAATCCAGTGTGACCCAACCTCACAAGAGCCATTTCTGGGCTCCCAGTGGAGCTGCAAGATGTTCAGAGAAGTCAGCAGACTGTAGTGCCAAACAGTGGTATCTTAGAAAACCAGCGTGAACGTAAAAATCATATGGATCATTCCCTACACAGAAGAATGCTGGTAGCTGCCACAGGAAGCTTTCTGAGGAAATGAAGCTTTAGATGAATCCTGCCAGGGCAAGGACTGCCACCCCACTACCCCTTCCCGTAGGACACATCTCCAATTAAATATGGCACAAGAGCTTTTCCTCTCCTGGAACCAAGAGCAGTGCAGGAGGCCAGGCCAGGGCTGTGTGTGAGGTCCCAGCCACAGGAAGCTTTCTGAGGAAATGAAGCTTTAGATGAATCCTGCCAGGGCAAGGACTGCCACCTCACTACCCCTTCCCGTAGGGCACATCTCCAATTAAATATGGCACAAGAGCTTTTCCTCTCCTGGAACCAAGAGCAGTGCAGGAGGCCAGGCCAGGGCTGTGTGTGAGCTTCAGGGCTCTGCTCTGAGCAGGGCAGGGCAAAACACTCCCCTGCCCTCCCCCGAGTGCCAGAGACAGCCCTGCCCAAGGATAGCCCTGCCCCTTGCCTCAGCAGGGCCCCAGCTCAGCATCCCCTGGGGAAGCACAGTTGTGACTTATGCATTTCTGTTCCTCTTGGTGGGAAAAATGTGCACACAGCATTAATTACCTCTCCAGAAATCTAAGCTAACAGACACATTGTAATTTCTGCTGCTGGCATCACCTCCACAGTAAAGCACTGACATGGAGAGGATGTGGGGCAATGGAAGACAGATCCACCCTTCCAGCCATTCTTAGCCTTGCCACGGTTTTGGTACCTTCCCTCATTCCCCAGTGAGGGCATAAGAACTGGCAGGCGAGGCAGGTTTACCAGCTTCTGGCCATCAGAGAGTCTCCTTGACAAGGGGAACGCTCCCATCCAGACCTCAGACGGGTCTGCAAAATGAGCGTGGTGGACTGGAAAATCTGGTCATGTGTATTGATTTCTGGATCAGATTACACATGCACTAGCTCTGCATTGTTCTGGGGCACTGGCTTTTCTCCAAGTTAGGACTGTCAAGATTAGCTACGGAGTATTTTCATTCAACTTCCTAAACATATAACAAAGTGAAATCATCTCTTTTTTGTGTGTGCAAGAAATGGATTTTCAAGGAGATCTATGAAATATGATCGTTCCCTCAATGTTTAATTCAACTGAAATTTTCAAGGACTTGAGAACCATGTGGTTAGGATGAACAAAAATGTCTTTTTTTTCCCTCCACAACTCCTCACTGCCATCATAAATCAGACCAAGTAGCTTTGCCTTAAAAATCGGAAGGAACTGCAAACATAATATTTAAATATTTATTTAAATCTTAAAATTTAAATTACCTAGACGCAAAATGAAACTCTTATGGTACACACAGTCACATTTCTTCAAACTAGAAAAATACACCTAAGTATAAAGGAATATATGCTGAGGGAAATAAATAACTGTGAGGTAAGCCATGAAGTAATTATTTTCATGAATATTGCAAAAGGATTCTGGTTCCATACAACAAAGAATATAAGCTTTTGTGAGCTACTGCCTGCCATTAAGAGCTAGGTGACATCTCCAGAACATTGCTGTTTATTAGCTTGTTTCATTGGAAAACAAAGAATCAAAGGACCTATCGTTCCTCAATGGAACAAGCAAGGTATTAGTTGTTTGTTTTTTAAAATAAAGTGTGGATGTATAGATTTCATAGGTTCAAAGCCTTTGAGAAAGTAGGATGGTTGTTAACATCTGTATCATGATCAGGGACTTGATGCCTGATAAGAGCGATAGTGAGAGTGAGCAGGTTTAAAGGAAGAACTAGCATCCTTTATGAAAACAAATTAGGACACATGTCCAAGCAGTGAACCCTTCACTAGGTCCAAGAAATACAACAGACATACAGCTCTGGACAGATTAAAGGACTGTGCATCTCACATCTACATTGTTGTTATCAACTCAAAAAGTGTGAGGGGACAAAAGTAATTACAACATGTGGAACAGGAAAAGAGGCTGAAGGGGACAAGGTGTCAGCCTATCCATGCTGCACAGAGCGGAGGACAGACAGTTGGGATCTTTGCAAAAGGATGAGTTAGTAGATGAGGGGGAAATTGCAGTGGCTGATAAAAAAACCCACAATTTCTACTCAGTCCATGATTACCTCTCCCTGCAAATCCTGCCTTTCCTTAGGGTATCATTTCATTCTACATCTTCTTTGGCAGCAAAGCTGTTTTAAGTTCTCCTCTTTACTTGTCTGCTCACTTCCACGTGTGCACAGCACTGCAGCACTGTTTCTCAGTTGTGCTGCTAGTCTGAGTGTGCTGCACAAGATCATTGATATTATTTGGAGTTAAACAAAATAACCCTTCACCCCCTCCAAAAGAGATACTCAGGGAGAAAGCAACAGGTGAGAAAAAAACAAAATGTCAAAGTGCATCCTTTCAAAATTGTAAAATATCCCCCCAAAGGTCTGATTGGTTAGCAAATACTTTAGATTAGCAGACACAATTCACTGATGTTTGGCAACATGAACTAATTCCAGCCTGGAAGCACAGATGCCCTGCATGCTGTACCAGCAGCACAGAGAATATTAAGCAAGCAACAGCATGACAGAAAGCACAGCTCCATGGAAAAGGCACACTGACCAACTTCCAGTGCTTTTAATTGTTCACTTTTTAATTGGTATTATTCCTAACAAGAAAAAAAAAGGCTATCCTCAGGAGGCTGCAGAATTATATTTGCCTGAAAGCTTATTCTTTAAATAAAAATGGCTGTCATAGAAAGTCTATTAGTTTCTTCCTTCATCCCACTGAAATATGTTCTCTCTCGGGAAATAAATTTTAATTTACTGTAATTTTTCTTGAGGTTTTTCACTTAGTATGTCAGTGTACACTTCTCCCTCCTCCCTTCTTTTTTCTTTGTGTAAAGACTAAGCTTTTTAAAAATAGAATTAAATCTGAGCAAATGAAAAACAAATGAGTCTAAATCTCAAAAATAGCTAAATTTTTAATAGAGTATTCTTTACAACACTCTTTATTCAGTGTTCATATCTCCATTTTCTAATTGGTAATAAGGAAAAGAAAACCTTCTGATAAGTAACATAAATTAAAGAAGCCCTGTTAATATTGTCTGCTGACCCCAGAAGGGCTAAAGTGAGAATAGAGCCCACATTTATTCTACTGCCAAGGTTGCACATTCCTTCATTTGGGAAAAAATAAGTAATTTCAAATGGATTAATGTTCTACAAAGACTATGCGGCCTGACTGGTGTTTGGTACCTGAAGTTACACATCTACATCTGTTCGAATGAAAGGCTGAAGGAACAGATGAAGATAGCCTTGGTATTTAGAAGTGCTGAGCAAGCACAAAGGGTAATGCAAAGAAAGCAGCAAACTATGAATATGTGAATGTAAATTTTCCTTCTTGTGATCACTGTGGCAGCCAAGCAACACTCATGCTCCAGGCTGCCAGAAGTCTCTTAAACTGAGAGTGATGATCGTTCGGACAAGAAGCAATAAAGATACAGCTCAGGATGAGCCACACATCACCAGGGGTTACTAAATGTAGAGTAACTGTTCTGTATTTAGCACACATAAAAGAGAAAAAATGTTGTTCACTGCTTTAACTGCATGGGACTGGACACCAGGCTAAAGAAAAGGGCAAATACAGTCAGTTCTGATGATTTGAAAGAAAATGCAAAGGTCGGTCAGGTGGAAGTTACAAAATTCTGTGTCATTAACTTATTTCAGAAAAAAAATTAAAATAAATCTGCTCCCAGCTTTGAGCAGATTGAAGTCTCCCAAGGTGGAGCCAAGTTCTCTGAGAGCAGGAAGGCCAAACCAGAAACACCCAGGCCAGACCAGGGCTTTTATGTCCATGCAGGATGGGGCTAACAGGCCTGGCACCACGATCCTCTCCTCACTCCAGTCATCATGCAGCTGGAGATCTCTGGGACAGGGGTGGTGACATGTTCTCCATCCCCCTCATCAACCTATTCTCCCACCTTGCAGAGCCCATACCATTTTTCATCCTCACCAGCTTAACTCCATGCTTCTCAAGGGACAACATACCATGCTTTACTGAATTGCAGACAGATCAGATCTACCACATTTTCTGTACAAAAGTAAATGGAAAATCAGTTACCTTAACAACAACAACAAAAAACAAAACAACAAAAATAAAATAAAAAAAAACACACAAAAAAGCCAAATAAACTGCAAGCAGGCAAAACCTGATCAGGTCAGGCTGGCAGTGTCTACCACTGATAAACTCACACTACCCTAGTTTGCATTTAATTCAAAACCTTCAATTAAGCTTTCTTTATAACTAAAAAAAAAGCAAACACAAGCAACTGGTTTACTTCCAAGATCTGACTCAAACATGTGATGTCTCAAACCCCTTCTACTCCTATATTTTTAAATAGTGAAACTATTTCTTATTCTGTATTTATACTAGTGCTCTCTTCATGTGATATAACTAAAAAAATCTGTCTTACCAGATCTGCATTTGATGTAGCTGTTCATTCTGTGTTTGCCATGGGACATTTCTGGCATGATGACATTCAGCCTTTGGGTTTTCCTCTCACTTCAGATGCTGTCATTTCTGTTTCTGTAACTGCATTCACATTAACCAATCTTCCTTTATCCCATTTTTAACATGCTCAGTCCTGAAAACAAGACAGAATAGTTGTCTGGTCAGGTAACATCTTCAGTAACTTCATGATGCTCCTAACACAGTCTGAGAAACAATATACTCACCCCATCCCTAAGGTGAATCATATTTTTCTGTACAAATATATGTATATATAAACATAGGTAATATTAACACTGACCTCCCCACCCTAGAAGCAGCACAAACTATGGAACAGGAATTTGCTAGCAAAAAAAAGTAACTCCTATTATTAAGTTCTGTTTAGTTTCCTCCTTTCCTGTGCCTATACAAGGTAGAAAACAATAGTTAAAAACATGTCTAGCATCTCGCATCAGTTGCATTACAGCATGTCATGTAGTTCCTGCTGTGTTTTATTAGACAAATATAAAATTAACAACAGAGCTATAATGATTTCCTAAACTGGTTCCAACACAAATTTCCAATTTGAGGTCAGATGTATTGCCTAATAAAATTTTACTACAGCAGTCAAATAGTGGTAGTTAGTTCCCCAGGAATAGAACTCTTATTTCACCAGAATTAGTTTGAAGACTGTTGCTCATCATATAAAACAAAAATAAGTATCATTATAGCTTTACTAAAAATGGGCAGAAAATAACATCCAGAGAAGACAGTGTTGGGTTACTTTAATTGCAAACAACACAATTAAAGATACTTGATATATTTACATTGGTAGCAAATTTACACTATAACATTTTGATTGCTTGACCTGATGCTTGTAAACTGTCATTTTGAAGCTATTTGGCAAGTACACACTTGCATTCTATTGCTTACAGAGCATGAAACACGGGATTACAGGCAGCTATAGTCTTGCACTGGTAAACCTTTTGTCTTCACCATGGGGTAAACTGAGGCAAATAAATGCTTTTTTAGCGTATCAATAAACTGAAATTGAAGAGATACAATTCTGATTTAATGAAAACATAGATGGCAGCAGAATGTCTTCCCTGATAACAAAAAAGTTCAACAACACAACAACACTCTCTTCCCTGATAACAAAAAAGTTCAACAACACTTGTTTGATGCTTTTAGGAATGTGGTCTTAGTTTCTAAGTCTTTGCCAGAAACCAATGATGAATCAGTCCTGCTTTCCTGAAGAAAGCTACATCTTCAGGTTTACACACACTTCCAATGAACTATCTGGGACCAATTTTCCTTCATCTACCCCAAAAGACCATTGGACCCACTGCTATGCTGCAGTCAGCACTTGCAGTTCCTGCTGGGCTCTTTTTTTCCAAAGCAGCCCTGAAAAGCCCTCGTCCACAGCAAAGGTTGCTGAAACTGCAGGGCTGCCTTGCAGGGCGGTCAGAAGGGGTGACTATTCCTGACAGATGGCTGACTCTTTATAGCCATAAATGGTAACCACTGTGATCATCTCTGTGAGGAAAAGTGTCCTGTCTGGTGGTTAACATCAGAATGCTCAGGTAACAATGGGATAGGCAGACTCATCCAGTATGTGCTTGTTCATGGAGCATTTTGGGAAAATTCTTTTGAATAGTAATAATAACCTGCAGACAGCATCAAGTCTTCCAGATTAACAACACCCAGGGTGATGAAGACACTAGTGGGGTACAACTTGCAACCCTACAGACTAGCAGTGCTTTTGGATGTGATCCAAGCAGGGGCAGTTTATGTTTACTTACAAATCACAATCACTGACTAAAATAAAAAGATGGTATTACACTGGAATAATAGACTTAAGGAAGCACATTTAACATTTCTGCATCCTTTCCTCTGTGTCCAAACTCACAACTGTGCAATGGAGTATCTCATAGCAAGCATATATTAATGGATTTTATGCTCTCTAGATTTATAAGTGGGAATCTGAAACAGAGCACCAAATTTTACAAATCATATCAAATGACCATAAGGACATGTGTATAGATACACATGATGGGGATACATACATACTAGAGATGTAAGCACTGTGCAGGGCCTCAGTAATGCATAGTGTAGGCTCTCCAGACCTTCAGTCTATAAAAATCTCACTACAAGCAATTACCAAAGCAAGATGAAACATTTCAATTGCTTTTGGAATGCTGAAGATGTCTACCAGCAGAGAATTGTATCCTTTCAAAGCAGCAAAAGTATTTATTTAATGGTTCAGATCTCTATAGCTTTATGCTCTGTTTTTCTAACTACTGAGTCCTACAAAAGCAGAGGATGAGATGAGGTTGTAGTGTTACAGATCAGCTTTTCCTTCTCTCCTTGCTCCTGTGCTCCTTCTCCCCAGTTAGAGAGGGTTTCATTATTTAACTTTCCCCTCAGGCATGGGGATAACACCATTGGAGCCATTTTGCAGGCAGCAGGATTCTATAAATGAGGCACTTATTTAAACAGCCTCACACAGAGCCAATGTCAAAGTTCTTGGCTATTTACAGGTGACATCACAAGAGATGCCTTCTGAAGCACAGCCAAAACAAGTACCATGCACAGATTAATTTTTCTTGTCCCACATACATCAGAAAACTGTCATTCTACCCTTGCTTCACTTCACAAAACTGTTTCTTCAAGCAAATATATGATAGAGCTGCACAGCAACTTCTTTCTGCCTGTTGAACAGACTAAAGTTAGGTTCTCTCTGAGCACACAGCTCTGTCCCAACAGGACTAAATAATCACTGTTTAATTGGTCAGGATCTGACGGTGCCACCTGTAATAATAAACCAGGATGTGAAGGTTTATCTTCACATTTCTTGAAATCTATCAGAAACATACCACAGATTCAGGAAAAAGGCCACAATATTTTTAAGGGGAATTATATATAATATCTGAATAACTATTATACTTGACATTTGAATGACAAATAAAAACACAAAATTGTATTTTCCCAGGTCAAGTAACTTCATAAGAGCTCAGCTTTCCAAACTCATGGTAGGAAGGTGCTGGTGTCAGGAGCTCCATGATCTCAGTGGAGCTGAGAATGAAGGGAGTGACTGCAGTGACACCATTTGCAGGGGTCTAAGTTTGGAAACATAATGTGCTGACCTAGACAATATACACAGGCTTTGAAATAGCCCTCCACTCCTCTGATAGATATTAATTCTACACAGAAAATTTTGCCATTTATTAGCATACATTTGGAGTATATTTTCTCAATGTTTAATCATGCATAGCAGTCATTAGCATAAATGAACACTCCTTTTCTAGAGCAGTTTGTGTAGAATTCTCATTTGAGTTAATTACTATGTAAGATAACTAAACTCTAATTAAAATTCAATGGCACACATAATGATAAAAATTTATCAATACTGTGCCTTTCTCAGCAGTTACTTTTATTAAATTACTTAGCTTCATTGTTTATTTCTTGAAATTGGGGTTGTAAAGCAGGCTGCTTTTAACCATTTTAACAATAGTTTAGCTAGGCTTTAACTACAACTTTTTACTTCATATTTTGAAGGAATAAGCATCTTTCAAGTTTTGTATTTACTCACTGTTGCTTTGCTGTGGCATTAAAGATCTTTATTAACTTCTGTCTCCCATCACTGGAAATAACAAAAGGGGCACAAGTTTGGTACTATTCAAGATGATGACAAAACATCCCTTAACCTCACTGGAGCTGGAAGCCATGCAGTCCACAAATAGCTTTTGCAAAATAAAATAGGAATAAAATAGATCAAACCTTGCCATCAAATAATAGTAAAAAAAAAAATCTTGAATGAGAACACCAGTTTTTCTGCATCCTAGATGCTACTGAAAATTGCTGCAAGTACCAAGTGTAATTAGCAGTCAGTGAAAAACCTTCCTGGGGCAGAGCCCAAGCCAGCAGCCTGGGCTACTTCTCATGGGAGCTCCAGTGTGGCCCTTTGAGAAATCACTGCTGTGGATGTTTATGTGTATTTGCATTAAGATCTAGAAGCTGAGGAAAATACTTTGCTCATGCAAACACTTTTTTTTAAGAAAATGTATCTGTATTAGGCAAGTCTCACAACTTGAAAATATGAAAAATCTCTTTGGATCAGCTTCATTTGGGTGGGGTAAAATATGTATTAAAAATATGTGTGCCAGGATCTAATCCAAGCTCTGGTTTTGCTGGCTTTGTGCAGGATGCACTGCCACAAACTAAATATGCTCTAAACAAAAGCAAATAAAAGCCCTGATTAGCAAAAACTCCTCTCTGCTGCACCAAATGCAGAAGGCTATTATTCTCAAACATAAAAATGACTAATCACCCTTTAATCAAGTTATGGTTAATAAAGTCATCCAATTTTTGCTTAATCATGTTAATATTCAGACATGTTAAACAGCAAATCCCTTCAGGCATGCAATCCTGTTTGCCAAGTTTCAGCCTACAACAAGGTGTAAATCTCTGAAAACAACCCTTTGGCAATGCTGCCAAACCTGGGGCTCTTATAATAGAAGTTGGAGTCTCTGCAAAAACAAGGAGAAAGGCAGAGTCAAGTTCCTCTGCAAATTTCTACCCTGCCTAAGATTTGCAGAAGGTAATTCCAGTGCCCTAGATTTAGTCCTTGCAGAACTCCTTTTGCTGTTCAAGCCACAGGATATTACTGGGATAGGCAGGAAGAAGAAAGATTAGAGGATAATTATTAGAGGATAATATTTATGACAAAATATAGTTGATGCTTCCACTAATAATTTAATTATAATATATCAGATTCTCAGAGACATTTGTAATCAAGCTTATTCAGTTGTTTGTTTTTAAAGGTGCTCTATAACTTCTGAAGCAGAATAAATGATAAATAATGCATTTCCTCAGTGTTGGTGGGAAAGCTCAGGCTATAATTAGCATACACAATTACATATTCTGATACTTGATGTTCACCGATGCCATTTCCATCATGTCATACAGCATAAATAAGAGGCTGGCAATCCAAATACCCCCAACAACTTTATTCTTAAAAACAACCACTGTTGCTCCAATTCAGCCTTTTCTTTGAATTACTCCTTAGTGTAAGAACCCCCATCCCTTCCCCCGGCTCAGTGTGAGCTGAGCCCGCGGCTCTGGTGCTGCAGCGTTTTGTCACAACACCAGATTTCGGTTGGTTCCCAAAGAGCAGTGCAGGGAACGCTCGGCCAGGAAGGCCCCTTTCAAGGCAGAGCCTGGGGAGATGCTGAGCAGGGTCCCCAACAGAGGACCTTTGTAGTGCCATGCAAATGCATCCCTGCCCAGCAGGCTGCAGACAATGCCCAGGGAGCCCAATCCATCTGCAGCTATTTGGTTAACTCAATGTTTCGGACATTCTTTCTCTTACACAAAACACTCCATGTTGACAGCTGTGAATTTTAAACAACTATTCTGTGTATGTTTTTCTAATTTTGTGTATTCAGATCGTTTCTCCAGCATCAGGGGCTGAAAGCAGAGTGCTGGGATTCCATAATTTAGAGATTTCATGCTTTTCAAAGAGTCACAGCAAATCTGATGGAAAAACGAAGTGGAAATTGAGTGTCTAAAGGAGAGAGCTTCAAATGGCAGGAAAAGTGGTTATTCTAGAGTTATAACACAAAATAAAATTCATATTTATATGAATTATTATTACAGTTACTGTAAACTATACTTTGCATTTGATACATACATTAATAAAAAGTATGGAAACTTTGTCTAAACCACATTCTGATTACTCAAAATCCTCTCACACTTTGTAACATTCCTTTTAAAGAAAAACTGTAGTATTTTGAAGAAAAAGTTTGCCTTCAGTCAATTAATCATGTAAAATATTTGGGTATCAGCAATTTGTCCATGAAATGAATGAAGTTTTTTATAGGTCAAAAACTAATTTAAAACAGATGCTGGTCTAGAGTAACATTTCTGTGTACAACAGGGAAAAATACCAAACCCACCAACAAAAAGCCAACCAGCCTCCCTGTAAAACAGAAAAATGAGTTTTCTTTTTCCAGTAACAAAAAAAATAAATAGAAAGGACTCAAAAATAGCATCCCATGGGTACCCCGTGGTGATTCTGCCATGACCATGAATAGATTTGCAAAATACAAATATTACAGACAGGCTGTCATTAAACAAATCTGGCCAAAAAAGAGTTTTGGATTTACTCCTGAGAATTCTGTTTAACCAACACCAGTAGAGCTGTCATCAGCCCTGGGAAGGGCATGGAGAAACTGGGAACTGGGAGCCAGGACAACAGGCTATCATTCCTAGCTCTGGCACTGAGAGACCTGCAGAGGCTTCTGAGTTGGTTTCTTCTCTCTGAATCCCTAATTTTAAACTGGAGGGAGGCCAGGAGCCATCCCTCTTAATCCAATAATTCAAAGAGTGGAATCCATTTCAGATGCACTCCAGTCCTTCCTGTGAAGTGGGCAGTTCTCCCTCACCAGCACCTGTGGCCCCAGTGGTCAAGGAGCCCTGTAGACCCCTGCCCATCCTTCCAGGAGCTGCCCTGGCCTGAAGGGGACTCTGCAGATGCCCCCAAAGCAAGGAGAACGTCAGGCTGCTCCATGTGACATGGAAGCTGAGAAGGTCCTGTCCTTCCCAGGAGCCAGGCCACTCTGACACAGCATCCTGGTGCCAGACTCTATGCTTGCCACGGTCATGTCCTGGCCATCCCACACCAAGTGTTGAAACAGGCTTCTACTGTGGTCCATCTGCTACTCTCAAGACCACCACCAAGACTTGAATTTAAACCTGCTCTGGCCATTCACTGCTGTTCTCTGCTTGAGGCCTTGAGTCCTCACCTGTAGGAGGTGTCCTCAGATCACTCACAAAACCACTGTACAAGAGTGAACCACAGTTTTCCCACTTCAGCATGTCTCCAATGTGACCCAATCCCAGTTGGCAATTTCTCTCCCTAATATCTATAGGAACCAAAGAGAGCAATGGCAATGGGGGTTTTCTTAGGGGAGGACACAAGGTGGGTATTGTCTAGTCTGGAAATGTACTTTCCCTTTTTCCCAGTCATTTATTGTTCTTCTTTTGGCACCAGAACAACATATTTTGGATGTGAATTTCTCTGTGGGTGTTACATTGGAAATTAATCTCTCTCCAAGGCATATACGGTCTGGGACAGTTTCGAAATACGTGCGAGAGGATGGAGAGGGGAGGGAACATGTGGAAATGGAGCTGCTTGATGGGGCAGGCAGAGTTATCCAGCATGTTCCCACAGCCCCACAGCACCTGGCCTGGCCAGCATGGCCTGGGAACCCGGCTGCTGAGGAGAGGGGAAGGACGGGCTGGGGTGCCAATGGGCACATTGCACCGCACTCCTGCCCACCTTTGCCCCCTCATCCTGTCCCCCTGGCTGCAAACACCAGCTGAGGGGACACGGGGAGGAGCACATGGGTCAAGGTCTGCCACTGCTGCTGATTCCCAGCAACGTGCCCCATATCAGCACTGCCTGCTCCACTCCCTCCTCACAGCACGGTTGCATTGCCAGTATTTCTTTTGATGGTGCAGTGTGTTCAGTTTACGTGGTGATACAATGAACTAAGTATTACAGAACTAAGTATTACAGAACTAAGTATTACAGCCAGGTAACTATGCAAGGTATTATTAAAAAAAAAAAAAAAAAAAAAGGAAAATCTGTAGAACTTTGACCCAAAGGAATAATGAAAGCCTGTAAAAACTCGTGGGATTTTTATGCAATCAGAAAAGAATAAAAAGCAGAAATGTATCAATTGTTTTGAAGACACAAATTCTAATGAGTCACTAAGAGGCATTAGAAACCACCCTATCCATACGTATTTCAGGCACTCCTTTGGCTCAGGGTTCTGCTTTACACAAACAAAAGGCGTCTCTCTACAGATTTACACAATGGGTTTACACTGAGCCATTACAATCTATCATGTAACCGAGTGCTTAATGAGTCTTTAATTTAAGGATTATTGACATAAAAGATGTAACAGCTGCCTAAGAGTTACTACACAGCAGCAGCTTTCCAAAAAGATATCACTTCATCATTTTTATATTTTCTAAACTATCCAAAGACACATTTGTAGCAGAGACTTGAAAGACAGACACATTCAAGAGCAAATAAATTAGAATATACTTGACCTCAGTGAACTGGAAAAAAAAAAAATATATATATTTTATATATTCTCAACTGAGAATAAAATTCTCAGTGTTCTTATTTACTAATGACAATGCAAAAGCTTAAAAAGAAAAGGTTAATTTTATCTGAAGAGAAGACTCCCAGACTAAGACCCTGCATTTTCTGTTGAAGTCCAAGAATTATTTTTTTTAGGAAAGTTATAAGCCTGTTGGAAGGAGCTGCACACAAAGGTAACACTGACACAAGTTTCAGCACCAAGTGGCAAGGGGTGTCACAGTAACAACTAGCACTTAAAAATGGAGAAGAGATTGTTAGGATGGTGTGCGTGTATACATATATATATATATTTATAATCCCCTTAACAATGAATAATTTCTGCTGCCAAACATTCAGAGGCAGAGTTGATTTCCTTTCAAGTAATTGATGTAGGCTTTCTTCAGGACCCCGTCCAGACAAGTTCTCCGCCATGGAGCAGGAAATCACACCGTCAAAGGAAAGCTGAGCCCTCCTTCCACCCGGCCTGGGTCAGCCCCTCCAAAACACTAGATTTATACGACTGCTGCCAAAAAACCTTGCATTTCCATGCCCTCCTGTTGCTAAGATAAAGGATGTTTCCTACTGCCTCAGAATGCCGTCCTCATTTAAAACTCCAGCTATGTTCTGACAAAACACGCTGCTGTCACCCCAAATTGAGCAAATGAGCCTACGTCCTGCAGCATAAAGACCAAAAGAGTTATTGAATATCACCCGGGGAGCACAAAATGAAAAGGCTCCCATTTCTTCCTGACCTTTTTGGGGCATTTTTTTCCTGAAATCGGCTGAGCCCTTCAGCCTTCATTCCTCATGCTGTCTGCAGTAGCACAGGAAGGACAGCTTGGACTTTGCAGTTTCAAACAGATAAAGTTTTGTTAAACAACTTTTTTTTTCCTTTTTTTTTTTTTTTCTTTTTCCTCTCCTTCAAACCCAAAGCGGAAGGGAACACTGTGAAGAAAATGGAAACTGGCAAAGAGCTTTAACTTCAAATAGCCTTATAAGTCAGTGTTGATGTGCAAAACTAATTCTGTTTTTTTGGCATTTAAATATAACCCGACAGTCACGGGAGGGAAGGGTGAGGGTGGGAGAAGGGCAAGGCAGATTACCAGCCTAGTGCAAAATACAGAGATGTGTAGCACCATGACTTCTGTTTATCAAATTAAATAAGGATTAGATTTATTGGTACTCAGCTTTATAGGGCAGAGTACAAATTTGCACTGGAAAATTTCAGAAAAGGGACCCAATGAAAAAATGCAGTTGTATAGTACTGGTGTCTAGGAAAAAAGGCATTTCACCCATGCCAGAAGGGGATGTTTCCACAGAAGAGAATCCCAAGCTGCAGTAAAATAAATATGTAAATACCTCCATTCATTAAAAAAAAATACAACAAAACCAGAAGTACCACTGAATATAAGGTACCTAAATATTTGTTCAGGGTTAAGTGATGTTGTCAAAACAAGTAGAAAAGCCCCTTTTTAATGTAAATTTGCTCTCCCCATTAGGAGTGCCAGCCACATACTTGCTACTTGTTTATTTCTATGCTTTTCATTTCCTAGAAATCTCCTGTGTCCTTTTAGAGATGCATGAAGTAAGCGATATTCTGACATCAGGTATTCATACAACCCATTCCGTCAGCTGCACAAGCTTGAGCTGAGTAGCTGCTTATTCCACTCTGTAAATACGCTGATGGGAAAGCACACGCTTCTCATACTCTAAGGATAAAGATGCAGTGGTGTTTCTCAGCCTGTAACTGCACCCCACGAGCCAGGGGCCACATTGGAGGGCAGTAAAAGGCCCCAGGTACAGCCCAACCTCATGCCCTTGCTGCCTCAGCCCATGGGCAATGCTGCTGTCTCCAGCAGCTGAGGTTTTCCCTCTCCTTGTCCCTGCTGCTTTCAGAGTTGTCATTGCTCTGTGCTGTTGGCCCAAATGCACCATCCAGAAGCACTTCATAGCTAAGAGGATGATACCATTTTCTACCACGTGAAAGACGCATTGGTGCAAGGGGTCAACAAGCACTTGAGCTGCCATCAGGTTTGGGGCACCAGGGGTGTGGAGGAGGCTGGAGTGCAGGATAGGATCCTGACTACTGGGAATGCTTCACATGGAGATACATGGAATCACTGAAGTGGAAGGGGAGATCTCTGACAGCTCACTCATAGAATGATGAGGGAATGCTACCATCTTGAAGAGGCACCTGCGGGACGGCACCTCACCCTTGTCTTCATCCCACTGAAGGAAAGTGGCTATAGGAAACATTCCGGGGCTAAAGAATGCCAGAGAGTTTTGGCGTGGGGGGGAAGGACATATAAACATAGCATATACTATTTCCTTTGGTGCTTTAAAAGAATATTTAAAGGACGTCACTCAAAAACCTACCAGCTTGACTTTAGACAGTGAATTCAGCACCTTAGCAGGGAAAACACACGCAAAAATTGATATGGAGTCTGGTGTTATCACAAGCAGAATAAGAAGTGTTTACAGGCAGTCCTGCATCTACCAACATCTCAGTTTATTATTGACTACAGTAAATAACCTCAAGCCAAAAATTAACAAACTTACCTTTCTATTTAATGCCTGTCCCTGTTCAGTGCTGCCATTCAGTTACTCTATTCTAGGGAAAAGCCACTCCTCAGCCCATTTTGAAGACAGGATTTACTTCATTAATTTTTCCAAATCTATTGTTTGTAGAAAGCTTTTTCCAGGTGCTTAGTCACATGAAATCAAGACAGCCACTCATAAAGGACAATTCTACCTGAGGAAGGATGGGCTCCTCTCAGTGAGGCCTCTTTCTCAACAGCTATTTGTTGCTGAAATTAAATTTTCCACGAAATAATCCTGGAGCCCCAAGGTAGCAAAACCCCAAAAGGGAAAATTACAATTCAGGCTGTAGGAGATCTTGTGCTAACATCAACAGCCACAGCAAAGAAACAGGCAAAACAAAATATTTGAAAATTAAAATACAAGTTTGCAGTCACATGTCAGCAGTGAGCAAGCCGTGTAACCATCAAGGTGCTGGACCTGCATGGAAATCTTTCCTTCAGCTTCTAGGAGTTACACTATGGGATCATTAAAGAGAGTCTGAATATTTTAAAGATATTTACTGAGATTACCTCTCATTATCAAGCCACATACCTGCTTTTCTGTTTCTTCATATTCTACTGCTAAACACGAAGGTGGCCATTTTGCTTAAAAAAAAAAAATCCCCATACTTTTCACTTTTAAGTTCAAATGTATCAGATACATGTAATTTTCCTGCTGTTTCAAATCCCTTATTAGACAGACATACATCTCCATCCACCAGTTCTAATACAACTGCCTGTTACTTGAGCAGAATATGCTCTTCAGGTACCAAATTAAGCCTCCTACAAGCAATAATCTGCAGCAAAAAAAAAACCCAAAACAAATCTTATTTTAATAAGAGTTATTGCCTTGATATCTATGATCAAACCAGCCCTCAGCAGCCATGAACTTCAATGTAACCTTCCCCATGATTTTGGCAAACTCATGCTAAAACGGATCATTGTGGCATTACTGACGGTTAAAAGGGCAGCAGGCTTGTGCACAGAAATTTTCATCCATCTTTTAAGACACAGCTTAATACTTCAGCTCCAGAAATTACAAACAAATAATCTTATTTTTCACTGGCAAGGCCTGTACTTTCACTTTCTTATATCCAGTGGGAAGTGCAACTGGCAAAGAGCTTGAGAAGTAAACCAGTCATACATACAGGGTCCTCTCTAGTAATGAAACGTTTAAGGAAGGAGTGAGCTCAACAAGTTAGATGCTGTTTCTAGGTATTAAGAATTTTTCAAAAGAGCTAAGTGTCCGATTTAGTTCAGGTTTTAAAACCAGCCATGACTACCTCCAAAATACCTCCAGTTAAAAAAAGCAAGTTGCACAACAGAGCCATCAGCTATGACTAAGGCTGGTTTAATAATAAACTCAAAACTACTTAAAATGAACCTCATGTTTCCATGGTGATGAATACATATCTCTCTCTTCAGATTGTCTTGTGATGTAGAAAACATTCAGCAGTAACATTTTGGTAGTAATCTTGCTAATGGAAAAATCATTAATATTGTTCAAGTTGGTGATAAGACCAACTTGCATTAATTTTAGACCAACCTCAGCAAATTGGCAGGTGAAGATGAAAGCAGTATGGTGCCCAGTGGAAAAGTAAAGTGAAGATAGCCACTTGTGACAAGTTTTTTAAAAAAGGTAACAACTGGTGGCTGCTTAGATGAATGCACAGACCTGTTTGTGTACATTACCTCTCTGATACTCGCTCGTAAATCCATTTTTGCCTCATCAAGCTTCCTTGACTGTAAGAAGATTTAAATCTTCTCAAAAAGATACATCATCTCCTTACGTTAGCCTTGCTTAATGGCAGCAAGGCATGGCCAATTGCAGACACTCTTAACATATCTGACAGGTATAAGATCAGGCATATACAGTAGGAGAGGTCCCAAAGCTTGCCTTTATTCACAAGGCTGCTCTAAGGGTATGAACTGCTAAACTCTGTCATCATCACTTAACTTACAGGGCTCCTTAATATGAGATGGTGTTCTAGTCGGGGAAAAAAAACCTTCTTAAGAGTACATATTTGACTTTGATCTGGTGACATGTTTCTGAAGGGAAGCATCTGACAGGACAAAGATGTGCAGTACTTCATTTAGTCTGTGTGCCATCTGTGGCAGTCTGAGAATCACTGTCACAGCCCCTTCAGCTGGCGTCCAGGATCACACGGCACAGCAAAGCAGAGGGATTTCTGCTGGGCGCTGGGAGGAAAAGGCTCAGGAAGAATTTCTCTGGGCTCTTTCCAGAGAGTATATTTACCTATTTCATTAAGAAACTAAAAAATGAGCCATTTTAACTTGCTATTAAAAAAAATAATAATGATAAAAAATTGGCTAACTCTTCATATTGTAGAAACAATGCAAATATTTTTATTCAAAAAGCCTGTAAGCACGGGTGTAATTTTAAGCATGTAAATAGATGCTAATTGGCCTGCTCAGGTACTTGAAGCTACATAGATGCATAAGCACTTTGCTAGAAAAAAGCCTGCAGATATATACTGCTATTTTACAGACTCGTATGCCTTCTTTCAGTTAACAGACTCAGAAAGTCTATTCATTTCACAGCCTACAGTTTTTAATCTTTTCCCTAACGCAAATTTTGGAAATGATTTAATCAGACTACAACTTCAGAGTTTCTGAAACTACAACCAGAAATACTGTACTTTTGGTAGAAAATTGCAAACATCTACACAACTCAAAATGCTAACTAGCTGTGAGTAGAAAGCCCCTACTTGTCATGGATATAACTCACATTCAGAAATTCTCTGGTGATTTTCTTGAAAACCTGATTTAGATTTGACTTCTCTCTTTCGTGTCATCAAAAACTGCTCTGAGGGTTTCCTATTCCTCTTTTTTGTTTCATGCACTGAATCTGAAAACTGTTCAGCAGAGTTGTACTACTATGATATGTTTCTAATTTAACAAGCAGCAAAGTCATCCAGGAGGGAAAGAAAAGCTTAGCTTCAGGGAAGATGTGAGAGGAAGGTAATTATACAAAGATGTGTCAAAGTGGACAAAGTTTACAAAGATGATGAGCATTACATCTGAGACAATCTCATCTTCATACAGTCTAGTTTCTTACTCTTGTCCCTCCCTGTTTGGTCTTTACAATATTAACATATCTCAGTTTAGCCAACGGTCCTTAAGTGTGCCTTTTTCCTTTCAGATTAGAGAGAAATGCAGAAAATAATGAACAGCAAAAAGTGTTGAGCGATATGTTATATAAACATGCAACAGAAGTGAGGTTTCTTTTTCTCCTGCGATTTCTGATAATCAACACAAGTTCTCTTTTTTCTATAGTCATGAACCTGAAGGCACTGATTATGTCAAACAAACTCCTTGCATGTTTTTAGATACGAGTTTCCTAGAGTCTCACAGCTTGGTGGCAATATTCAAACATTTATTCAATTACTGTCAGTATTCCTATGGTAATAATTAGTGTCTTGAAAGAAAACTACTGAACTGAAAAAAAAAATTTAGGTAAAAATTTTCAATTTACAAACTGACCCCAAGTCTCAGTAGAAATTAGTGTGATCCATCCCTCCTTTTTCCCTTCCTGCAGAGAGTCCCGGCCATCAGCATCCTAACTGTATTGCAATAAAACCACAGTCTAATTAAAAGACAAAAGACTTTTTGGTAATTAATCTTTCTGGCAAAGAGCATCTTCAACACTTACTTCACAAACAATAGCACTTGTCAAGAGATGCTAAACAAATGTCAGGACTGGGGTTTTTTATGGCAATTTGGAATATTTGATATTTTGGCCTTTGGTGCTCAGTGTCAGACAGTCCCTTATGTTCCCAAAATGTACTAATCATCTCCAGGCAAATACACACCATTTACAAAATCTGCCAGTCAGCCTGTGATCACACAGGGTTTTCCGAGGGAAGGGGCTTGCCCTATCGCTTTCTGACCTGTTTTCCTCCCATTCCACTTCTGCACATCCTCTCAGCTGAGTGCTGGAAACCACATTCAGTTAAGTGGGATAAAAATAACAATAAAAACTCAGCGCCTATAGCAACCCTCAAGCTAAAGAAGCTGAAAAGAATTACACTCTTAACTTGCAAGGCTCTTTTTACACATAATCATTCCTTTTAGGTAAAGGTCAAGTTACAAGACTTTTTGCATTATGCATAGTGATTTCCATTTTGGCTTATTATTCAGTGGTATAAAATTTATTATGTCAGATTTCATGACAGTTAAACCTGAGTTTGTTCTGTTTCAGAATGACACCTGGGTTCTATATTAAATAGCCTTATGTATTCAGGCCGGCTCCAATAAAAGACATCAGACCAAGAGAGATTTCAACAGATGTTCAGAAAAAATATTTCACTTTTCAAGTCCTGACAAACTAGAATGGGAGTACAGTTGCATAATGGGAAATGAATCATTACAGTTAACCACAGAAAATATTCCATTGTTTGGAATCAGTGTGTTTGGAAAACAATCTTTCCTTTCTGCACTATTGCAAGGCATTTGATACTCAAAAGCAAATAACCTAAGTAGTATATTCAATGCTGTTGCTGCTTAATCCATTTATGACAAAAAACAGGTTCTTCAAGGAAATAAATGTATTAAAATGCATTATTTATATTTGTTAATGTGTGCAACAGATAATGATTTTGAGCTGACAGTATGATTACTTATTATGACAATGCAACATCTTTAACAAAAATTGGGTAGTCTTAAGGTGTTCAGTGCTGCTCATTCATGCAAAGAATTCTTGTCAAATATTTTAATGAGAAGAAAAGTATGGCAGTCAAGATTAAAAGTCAAGGTGACCTTTAACTGTGGAAAACGGTATCTACATATCACCTTACATTTTTTTTTAAGGTCATCACTTCTCTCTCGGAAGAGTCATTCCAGAAACGGAAGCAGGCAGTACCTGGAGAGAGGTAACCACAAACCCTGGCCTTAGTTCAAAATTAAGCCCTGCATTACACCTATTTTAAGTCACATATGCCCTTTGGTATAAAATTCAAACACTTGCTGTGGTGCCTTCAGCTAAATGAGCAAGGAAATCACACACTACAGAAACAAGGGAGGTACAACTGTCACACAGCCTTCAGTAAAGCAGCAGTGTGACATCTCAGGAATTGTCACTCTTTATCAAGAACAAACTGGCCTCTGACCTGGCATTGACCAGACTGTGCTGAGCCAGATGGAATCCTGATAGGCACCTACCTGGTTGCCTCTTCTTTTAAAGAGCCTTTTGGGGAAAGAGAGAATGATCCCACAGCTCTGCAGTCACCTGTTTTTTACTGTCATGCTTCCAGCTGTCCAGGTTAGCTGAGCAGACCCTCTGCCCAAACCCGACTACACAGAGGTTCTGCTGCTCCAGCAAAGCCTCTGCAGCCAATGTGACCTTAGACAAGTGCCACAAGAGCTTGGAAATCTGCTCTGGTGACTGGAGGTGATATACCCCCAAATCATCAAATACTGGGGCTTTGAAAGATGGTTTCTAGTGCACCCACTGCAGCCGTGGCCGAGGGACGATCCCACCTCACACACCCTGCCAGGCCCCAGGCCTGCCCCGCTCCTCCCACCCCCTGCAGGCCTTGCCTCCCCCTGCCCCTGGCAGGAAAGGCAAACCTGGAAGTAGGGAAAAGCCACTCCTGATTCAGTTCCTAGAAGGCCTTCACTGTGTTAAAAGGACTCAAAAAAGTCTCCATGTGGGTGGAAAAGGAGGTGTCCAGCAAGAAGGGCAGCCTGAGAGAGGCCTGAAGGCCGGTCCTAAGTACCGGTGTGAGCCCACTCTCTAGTTTACATAATTTGTCACCAAATGTATTCACTTACCTCTAATCTTTTATCTTTCCTGCACTGAAAGCAGTTCAGGTATAACATGACATGAGAGCAGTGATGTGGTTTACAGATTATTACAGATTAGCATTGGGTTGGGCCCAGCCAGTTTGGCCTGAACGGCCCAGGAGCACAGGCAGAAAAATTAATGTTTACTTGCATCTGTCCACAAAGATACTTTCTTAGCTATATATACTAAGAGGATTACTCACAGAGTATCATTAATCATTTTTATCACTACCAAACATAGTATCAAACACATACAAAAATGTGGTTCCTAATTGCTGTTATGGAGACAAAGGAGCAGAGGAATAGGAGATGAAATTGAAGTACAAAGTGTCATTCTTCTGTAAAATTATACGTTAAATCATTTAATTAATGGGTAATATCATTTATACAAGGTTCTAAGTGAATCTTAAATAACTGTAACACCCAAACACAGTAAATCAGATTTTAAAACTTCTTAGGAAAAAAAATTGTGGATAAACTTGCTAAAACATGCAATAATGGCATGAATTTATTAAAATATTACAATGCTGACAGTGCTTCAAATCTAAGCCTGAGTTTACTGCAGCTCTGGGTTTAAAAAGGTTGTTCTTTCCCATTAAGAGTATCCATTTCTTCTGAAGTCTCATTTACTGCACATCAGGCAATGAAGTAACTGAAACATTCCATGCATTTTTGCAAAATATTAGAATCTGATTCAGTTAAGTTAGTAATGATGCATCATACTTTAATTATTACCTGTATGTGACACATATAGCTCAAAGGAAGATCTCACCCTTTAGGCAAGTGAACATTTTGTATTTTTCAGGAACCTCCACAGAGTTTTTTGAAATTTAAACATGAAAGCATAACAGTACTTTAATTTTAAAAATATTTTTTGCACTCTTATTGGTTGGTTGCTAATGTCTGAAAATTGGATTACATTCCTGCAACTGCAGATGCTAACCACTTTCTCTGTTTATCTCAACTATATTTTACACACTAGTCTTCTATTGAAACGTGCACAAAATTCCTTTTTTAGTCACTGAGGAGATTTGGCACCAGTTATAAAAGATTTATTGATCCAGTGCTAACTGGAATACAACACAAATAGCCAAGTCCCAAACAGTGCCTTTGCAGCAGATAGTGATTTACAAGTAAGAAAAGGAAACAGGATAATTAATTACATACAAAACTTTAAGCTCTAAAATGTTGTGTATATTATAATTAAGGTATTACAAAATAAAGTCTTTCTGTAGTCAAAACAGCCTTTTTTACCAACATCTTTTCTCCAATGTACACACATACCATTTCCTTTAATAGAATGCTGAGCAACTTTGAAAATGACTTAGAAAAAAAAAATAATTGATATCTGGTGTTATATAATATTGATTTTTAAAATGTGTAAGAATTACACAAAAAGGTTCTGTTTTTTGGGGAGTTTTTTTCTCTCTCTCCAGGAGGACATAAGAACAGAATATCTAACTTGTAACTGTGTCTTGGATGCATAATTCTAAGGTAACCCCTCAACCCTGTTATCTTCTGAATAAATTGCTTGGGTTGGATCACAGGTAACACAAAACAAGACATCTGATCTACAAAAGTGAAGTAGAACTGGTCCAAAAGTCCAAGGGACACCTGATGCAACCCTTCAAACCTAACAAAGGCCCTTGCATCAAATGGAATCAGCCATCTCATCAGAAGGATGTGAAGGAGAGCAGCAATCATTTCCAGAAACACCTGCTGACACTTGGGCCACTTTAGCTGCAGTTTCACAGTCTCCATGCAGAGATTGATGTCCACCAGCAGCTCATGCGACATGCAAAGATAAATTGGACATTGAAGCCCAAAGGAAGAAGAAAATAATATTAAGAACAGCAGGGGGGAATAATAGCCTTTCATTGATATAGTTTTGGGGTTTTTTTTCAATTCAATATAAAAAAGATCTTCTAATGTTAGGTACGTCCTTTAGCTATTCAAAAACCAGTGTAAAATTTGTGGAATCAGTAAGTCATTCCAAAAATTCACTAACAATGTACAGGTGCAGCTACTGAAAGTCCAGCTCCACTAGATACATGTCAACAGCCAGGTAACATGTAGCTTTATTTCAGCCTCTAGTTAGACAAAGTACATAGAAAATATAAAACAAAAAGAGCATGTGTAATAGAAAACGTACAGTTACTTGAAATACACCAATTATGTTAAATATATTTATAACTAGGCATACTTCTGCATTTGGGGTCTATTTTAAACCTTATTAAGAGCAAAGGACAGAGAAAAAAGAGTGTGTTTGATCTGTTTTGAAGCTATGGTAATAGAAAACAAGTTTTCCTGCTATGTCTCTCAGGACCATCAAACAGTCCTTTCTCACAAGAATAAATACAGAGCTGTATTTGAAACCCTTAACCTAATGCTCACAGAGGAACCTCCCTCGTAGACACAGTTGTTTATTAAGACTAACCCTAGTTCATTTTCCAGTCATATTTCAGAGATAAGCAGAAATAAGAGAAATAAAATTGTCTAGCAGGTAGTTTCATTTGCCTCTTTTATTACAAATCCATATTCAGATATGTTAATATAAAGATGTACAATATTGCATAAAGGGCACAAAACCTGACATGGTGACACTGGTGGCTGAACGGTTTGCTTATTGTAGCAGCTCTTATTCAGCTATTTTCTAGTGCTCTCATCAGTCTTTTGTGTGAAAGTCTTTGGTGAGAGTCAAGTCTGAACTGATAAGGCCTTGGAGACATAATCACTGGCCTTCATTTTCCATTGACAGCCCCACACAGCCAATTCACAAACATTTTCATATTAATATTGAGCAATTTCCCTACATTCTAATCCATCAAAGTAGGCTATTAATCCTTCCCCTGTGCTCGTCTCTATTCAAATGCTAACAATTTTCTTCTCACAAGCTAAAACATTTGTCCTACAGCCCCTCACACAAAGACACTGTATTGTGAGCAGTGATTGATCAGAGTATTAATATGAGGGATGCAGTGTACATTGTGTCAATGATACTGCACCTATAGGGAGGAGAAAGGACTTTTTTAAAGGATAAACCAAATGCAAAACTAGAATAATTCCTCAAGAACACTTTAAAGTGTTCTGCCTGGCATATTTTATGGAAATTCATTAAGATTTCCAGGGGTATAAAATGCTTTTGAGTCTAGAATACAAAATAAATGGCAGGATGTGTGCTGGGACCTGGCAGGGAGCAGCCTGCAGCTGGGACATGCTCCAGGGCTCCTAGGACAACCAGCAGAACAGCCACCAAAAGCCACTTGCTCTCTAATGCCACATTTTGCACAAATGGGGGAAAAAAACCCAAACCAAACCAATAAAAAAAATTAAAGTTAACTCCTTAAAGAGAAAAACCTTGCATCTCCCAGGCTGGAAATATTAAATAACAAGTTCCACACCTTGGCCAGTGGGTCTCTTGTTTCAGGGCCACTGGGCAGCTCCCAACACCCTCCTGGATGGCCAGAAGCTCTCCCAGTGCCTGGGGCTGGCAGAGCCACCCATCCCTACCCAGCTCAGCCCACAGGCCCTCAAAACCCACAAAGCACCACAAAACAAATAGCAAATAAATTTGGTTTATTTATTAAGAGAAGTATGTGAAACCTTCACATGCTTTAGACCTTGCCTGTAAAAGCACAACATAACCAGGAGCTTCTGCTCTGGCTGCAGAAGATGAATGATCTGTAAAAGATGTGGTTGTAGGAATGTGGGTAACACTGGGACTACAGGGGAAGCAGAGAGCTTCCAAAGAGCTAGCACACCCTGGCACCAAGGAAAGTAATCCCAGGGCGGCTGCAATGGGCAGCAGGTTCCTGTGGCTCTTGGTCCAGAGCTCAGCTCTTGCAGTCAGAGCCCCCCACACCTCAGCAGGTGTCCTCCTGCCTGCAGGGCTGGGGAGAGGACACAGTGCCAGGGGCTGCCAGCAAGGCAGAGGAGGAGGTTGAGCCTCGGGTTGGCCCTAGGATCACCTCACTGCAGCCACACAAAACAACTGAAAAGAACAGGCAGCTGGAGGACAGAGAAATCCAGACCTCCTCAAATATTCAGCATCAGTTCCACCATTAAAAGAAGCAAGTTACTATTCCAGTAGCACGTACTAGAGGGGGTGCCGGGGTGTGCATGTGTGTGCACGGTTAAACACCTTCAAAATAAGACAAACACGCACAACTGCTTAATAAGCTGAAAAATTCAGCAAAACAGCATCTCAGTGCAAGTATGAGATCATTTGAGTTCAAAGAAACTTGAGGGTTGAGAGATGGACTATAGTCATCTACTGGTATCACAAATCACAAAACTTAATTTGTTTATATTAATCTATTAAAGTTAAACGTTAATTTCCTTTCCTTATATACTCTTCCCTTTTCTGAGGAAACAATGCAAGACTAAATTCAGCCCAGTGGTACAATCCAATACCTGAGAATGGCAGAGTCTAGTGGCCCACATGAAACAAAATCCCTGGATTTAACCCACATCTCAAAGGAACCATTCCAGCTCTGAGCACCCTCTCCAACCACACTGGTACCCAGGACTGAGCACCTGTGTGCCTCCTATGGATCAGGGAGATGGTGGGAGGGGTTCCTGCTAGTTGTTGAAACAATGATTGATCTAAAATAGTGATTTGCTCAGGAACCTACATAGAAAAGACAGAAGAATAACAAAACCAAAACAATTTGGAGAACAACTCTTTTTTTCCTCAGTATCTAAACTATTGATGAACACAGAAAGGCCTGAATGTTGCTGCTGCCTCCCAGGATGAACTTGCCCTGGGCACAGAGACCCCACAACAACATCCATTTTTAACATCTCCATATTTTTAAAGAGCCTGTGTTTCTATGGCACAACACCCTGTTTCTACTCCACTTACTTTTGGTACATTATATCTTTACAATGAGTAATTAAAAATATTTGTACTTTAAAGCCACTTAGGAGCACTTCCAATTACTTACATTAGTATTCTGGCAAACAGTCAAACCTCTTTAATGTTGAGTCAGACTCCTGAACCTGCATCAAAAAACTGTCCAAACAGTATTTTTTCTTTTCTCTACTTGCAGACAATTGGAAAGGGTACCACAAGCTCTCCTGCAGGAGCAGCAGACACTCCTCCTGCCTGGCAGAAATCTTTCCTGGGGAAGATGACCTTCAGAGCTAAAATGCAAAGCACCATGGAGTCCCATCTCCCAGCACCTAGCAAACCAAGGGCAAGAAGATGAGGAAGAAAAGATGTTCTTATTTATGCCTGAGGCCTCTAAATCCACAGGGTAAGATGTAGAGAGCTGTCACTGTGTTTGGAAAGGGTGGAACTAGGCCCCCCAGGTGCCTCCCTGAGCAGAGCAAGTGACTCAGTGCATCAGTGCTGCAGCAGCCCTGAGCCAGTGTCTCAGGGAGCTCCTTTGGGATGAGTCTGAACAGCAGCTCTGACCACTTGTGCTGATGAATGTTTCACAACAATTTTATATAAATAAGGGTGTTAGCTCTAGTTGAAATATGGCCAAGGCATCAAGGTTAAGCTTCCACTGATATAAATTAAATTGGATAATGTATTAGTCACTTCCTGTCCCGAGCTGTTATGCATCGTGCTGTACATTACGAAATATTAATTTTAAACCCAGAAATAGATTGACTTCAGATTTAATTGAAATAATCCTTATTTTGTAATTAAGCTAATATGTGGTGGAAGAATTATTTGCTTGCTGGTTTCACATGGGCATTATACTGTTGATGAAATACCAAGCTGGATACTGTTTGCTAAGGTCACTCTTGTGCAAAAAAATAAACCCCAAAATTATGTAATTATAAAACCCAAGTTTCTGATAAGCAAAAACTGCAGGGAAAACAGACACCATCTACTAAAGGGTTGATTTTCAAAACTAAAGCACATGCACAAAAGCCCCCATTGACTTAGAAGCTCATAGACATTTAAACTAAATTGTACCTAGAAGGCCACAGGAAGAACATGGAAACCTTGATTTAGGGATTCAGTTTGTGAACTTTCCCTCTGTGCATCCACCATCACCCCAAACAGCAGGATGAGTTTACCCTTACTGCTCTCCCTGACCATCAGCAGGTCTCCTCACCATGCCCCACTCTCCTCCCTGGCAAGCTGTGGCCCCAAGTTTAGCAACTTTCAGATCACACTACAAAGATTTCCTTTAGCTAAACTTCTGTCAAACACTGTTTTCCTTGTTCTGTGATGAGGCAGGATTTTTTTCAAGACAGAACTGGTTCTATTTTAAACAGTTTAACGTTTAAAAAATTGTTGACAGCTACGTTGCAAGTGTTCTAAGCCAAAGTAAGTGGAGTTTACGATCATCTCTGGAGAAAGATTGCCATTAGGAATAAAGCAGGGGGTTATTCATTTTTCATATGTATGTCAGACTCAGTTTGTCAGTCTTGAGCTTTGAGAAAGTATAATTCAGAATGAGTCAAGCTCACCTTCCACTGGACTGAGTAATCAGATTAGACGAGGAAACGTATAGTGGCTCTTCCAAACTTCCCGCAATGCTCCTTAGGAGCCTCACAGTCTATGAGCTGCTTGATTTTCTCAGTAATACGTGCCTGTCATATATACTTGTGCATACAAGACTTAGAATAATGCTCTGCAAATTTCCAGGAGTGGAAACTTGCAGTTTAGAAACAGAAAATGTGGACTTTTAATCTTGCTAATGTTTCTGAAGGCCACACAGAGCTGGCCTGGGCTGCGTGCAGGGCTGTGAGAAGGTACCAGCTCACAGACAGCAGCTGGTGTCACATTCCCTGACCCTTCTGCTGGCAGCATTGTTCCTAAAAGACACTGCCTCTAAGGTGATGTCTCAGCACTGCATTCTTAATTAGTTGATTTTTTTGACAGTGGTGCTGCTGTTTAGGTATAATAGAGTAGATGAAAGACCTTTAAAGATACCCAAGATGACATAGTTTAATTTGGCTAAAAGATAAGGTGCTGCTTTTTTTTTTCTAAATGACAACTGCATGAATTAATTCAGTAGTATGGGAGGTAGAACAGCAATTAAGAACAAGTCAGAAAGAAAGCAAAGGTGTATTTTAAAGTTAAAATTCTTAGAAAAATAATAACATGTTCTTTTCCACAAGGATTTCACCACAGATTTCAGTCTGCACATTAGCATGCAGTGGGGAAAGAATACAAATGTACTTCATTGGAAATAGTCATGTGCTGGCATTTTCTGTCTGGATTTTTTTGTTTTGGTTTGATTTTTTTCCTACCCCTATGCTTAAATGTATTTTTGCATCACACACAAAAATCTGATAACTTTTCTGATAAAAAGGTATCCTGTTATGTGAGTTAATATAATTCTAAGAAGAATGACTTTGACCAATTGGTGCAGTGGCTGACTGCACTAGTGAACAAGGTTTTCTGCATCCAGTGGTCCAAAGTCTGAGTGCTATGCAGGCTGAATAAGGAGATGAATTTAAAATGTGTAAATGACAAGTTTGAAACTTGACTGGATCAGACAAAAAGATGCTATATTTAACACTTCACCCTCTAGGATTTTTATTTTTTTTAGAAGACCTTCTTTTTAATCAGTTGAACAGAATATTCAGAAGTGGCTCATAATTGCCTCTGAGCTGTTTGACTTTTCTAGAACTGAAAACATTAAAAAGTGGGTGATGATAATTAAGGTAAAATATATATCTAAATACACTGTAGGAAGATTCTTAAATAATTACAAGGTGGAAAGAGCAAAAATTAATAGAAATAAGTTTTGAAGAACAGCATGTGAAAAGATGGGTAATTTAACAGTTTTTATAGATGGCTAATCAAATATTACTCAATTTATCTTTGATCCTGCTGAGATACTTCTTAGGGCCTGCTCAGCACAGTACTTCAAGTGACCTTCTTGCTTCACTAAGGGGGGAGTGTGGCCTCTTTATTTATTTATATTTTAAAATATGGAAAATATCACACCACAATAAAGCAAGCAGCCAGTAGCCTGTGTGCTCCACTAACTGGAAAGGATAGAAAGTCAGTGAGTAGATAATTATTCAAGGTCAAACCTTTCTAGTGTGGTGCCAGAAAAAAAAAGCAAACAGTGAGGGTTAGCCAATATTTCACAAACACTTGTTTAAGGATTTCCTAATTACTGTAAGTGGTTCCTCTGGCCCTGGCACTTAAAAAGGCAGCTGGATATGCATGATGTCAACCCCTCTTCCCATTATCTCTGCAGTAAATTCACAGGATTAAGAAGCAAGCAAGACTAAATAGTCAAAATAATTATGATTTTTCATGTTTCCTACCATTAAAAATTAATTACAGAAAAAAATGGCAAACTGAAACATGAATGCAATTAACTATCAAAGTGTATTTGAATATTTTTGTCCAAAAATTGGAAAAATGCAGTTATCCTTCACATACTTTTCTGTTTAAAGACCACAT
The DNA here is from genome assembly GCF_000747805.2 of Chaetura pelagica. Classification (NCBI taxonomy): domain Eukaryota; kingdom Metazoa; phylum Chordata; class Aves; order Apodiformes; family Apodidae; genus Chaetura; species Chaetura pelagica. The sequence goes on along the minus strand of NW_009953205.1, from coordinate 842,019 downwards.
GTATGCAGCATGGCCACATCATAGCACAGTCCAGTTACCTTACAGCTTTAAAGAGATGGATATAAATCACAAGCTGATCAGCAAAAAATAGAATTGAGAGCTTTAAATCTCCTGAAGCAAATTGCACAAGTGATATTCAGTACCCTGGTATGCCTGTGTCAGTATATTTGGCTGTTCAAGGCTGGAATAAAAAATTCACAGAGCTTGTAGTTAGGACACTGCAAGAGATGCAACACCAACAAAGACCCTGGGACACTGAAAATAATACTCCAGCTGACACAGTCAGAGGTTAAATACACTCTATGCCCCTTGATCAGAGGTGCCCTGCCAAAACACATGGTGAGTTCTGAGGGCCTCCACAGTAACCTGGAACTTCTGGTTACTAACTATGCCCTGCCTTTCCCTCGAGATCATCCAACCAGACCTCTTATTTCTGGCAAGTTATTGTCATTTCCAGCATTTCCATGAAAAGTTTCAGGATCTTCTCACCCACTAGAATTTCCTCCAGTATCTCCTTGGCTCTAGGTCATCTGTATACATGAGAACATCATCACCTCTTAAGCTGGGTCATGCCCAAGGTGGTGGTGCACGTGGCTCTGTCAGGTCAACCTTCAGCACTTAAATTAATTTCTCCTTCATTTTCTGTCTGTGTGCTGGGGAATCTCACATGGAAACTACTCCCAGGAATATGACCTGACATAGGTGCAGTGCAGCATAGAAGTGTATTTCCAAGAACATCACTGTAAGCAACTTCATATTTAAAAAGCAGTTCCTCAAATACTTCCTTTCCTTGCTTTCTAGAAATACTTGTTAACCTCTGGGTTTTCTTACCATTAAAAAAATAATAAATTAGTTTATCAAGTGCCACAGTCACTTCACAAGTCCTGCTCTCTGCCTGTATTGGAAGCTCTGAAAACCTGACTTTGCTGGTGCAGTTCCCACCTGTGGTTTTTTTTTTTGTTTGTTAGAGGAAACTTTCAACTCAGCACTGTTCACTCTTCTGCTTAATTGACACAGGAGCCAGGGACACACTGGTCCTGATTTGATACTAGCAGCTTCAGTCTTTGGCATGATTACTGTGTCTGGTCACTCTTTCTACTTTATTTTATCCTCCTCCTTTCCTTAATTCACAACTATATTCCAGATAACTAATTCAGCCAGTTTGCCCAGCAGAATACCTCTCCCAGTTTATGGGTCAAACTAGAAATTAATTGCTAGAAATGAATGGTGCCAGAGTCGTAACTAAAGATAGGCAACAACCCAGACTAGTCCATCCCTCCTCCCTCTTGTGGCAAGAGCCATTTTGCCTCCTGGGATAGCAGCAGGTGCAGCTTTTGCAGAGCCCAGCCATTACCCAGAAATACTGTTGTATGTGGGGTAACTGGGCAAAAGGGAAGCAAAGGGCAATGAGTACTGCCATGTTTTTGTATGAAAATTCTTACATGTGGGTACACTTGCCATAAATGCTTGTTAGACCAAGTCTGACCTTCTGCACCACAGACATTGTGAAACATCATCCACCTTCCTTGAGCCCCGTTTTGATGAGATGCAAGCACAGATCTAATTGAGAGAACACTTAGATATAAGCTTTAGGGCATGTTAGCCACAGAATGGCTCCTGCTTCCTATGCTCTTTCAACAAAAAGCCTGTCATCAGAACATATCAAAACACACACATGAACATATCAAACCATCTTTGTGAGAAAAAGCCATACTTCCCAAGCTGCCAGAAGCTTGTCTGAAAAACTAAGCATAGGATCCTGAAACTACCCAACATGAAAAAGGGAATTAAAAATAAAACCACAAAAAATGGTTTGTATCAATTGACAACATCTGCCATTAAATAGACACATTTGGGGGATACTGTTTCAGGCTAAGAAATGTAAGAGCATTCAAGCTCAGAAGAATAGAGAATGAGTTGTTCCTGCCCCAAGGAAAAGACAAATTACTCAGTCTAGCACAGTTTTGCTCAGACATGTCTGAGGCAGAGGAAGGACCAACCCATGGCTTACCCACCCACTGCCTCTCCCCTCAGGCCTCCTTATACAGCCATGATTTTCTTGCTGATGGACTGAAACTTTGCCAAAAGCATTTAACAGGTGAAGAATAAGGGGAAAACGGGAAAATTAACACAGTGAAGTGGTATTAGGAAAAACCAGATCTTTCCCTCTGACCTGATGTAGAGCATGCCTCAGAAAAAATGCTTGCTAATAAATTCAGATTGGTAATTTGAGGTGTATGGGGCTGCTTTAGCCACCACCCAGAGGTCAAGAATGGTGTCATCAAGGGCAGAAACCAGCCCAGCAAGGATGACTTTCATGGTGCATAAACAGAACCAGTAAGATTTCCACGCCTGGTCTTGAAGAGTAAGAAAGGGAAAGTTTTATGCTATAATTCACCTTTGCTAAATTGTATGTTTTCAATCCAGCATCCAAACCCTTGTGCTTTTCCCTTTGCCTTCCCTGGCTTTGGATCTCTGTGTCATACCATCACTATCTGATATCTTAATGGATGCCATTTTGGCAGAAAATAAATTACTCTGAAAAAATTCTGCACCAGACACTTTGGGAACAGAATGGCCAGCATTAGCTTAGCTGAAAAATAACCCCTTAAAAAACCCCACACATCACGTGAAATAAACAGATTTTCAAATTACACAGTCCCTGCCATAACAGTAATAAAATAACAAAATTAAGGGTTTTTTTATTTATAAGTAACTGCTTTCTTCTACCTTTTATAATGTCCACCTCTTAGCATAACAAAGCTTTTCATAGCTTACTAATGGCTCCCTGTCACTAATGCTGAGAACTATTATCACTGCTCTGCCCCTTCACATGGGCCTTTCAAACATCACTGTTTCACTTAATTCTTTCACCTCCTTCAGTTCAAATGCAATAAAAACCTTTCACTGGCTGACAACTAGAAAGGCAGAACAGCCTCCAACTGCTGTATAATTCAGGAGGGCTCTTTCTCATTTTAATTGGCTGCCTAATTGGAATGTTTATGGGTTCTGCGATAGCTTGGGATGAAAAGGCAGGGTGAGCAATTATGTGCTCAGCATTCCTATCTGGCACAGTTAATAGTTGTTTTTTTAAAAAAAAGCTAAAAGTTCACTAGAATGCCATGTTTTTGTTCTCAAAGAAATACCTTGATTTGAAACAATGTAATCCCCAAGTCAGAAATTATGTCAAGCTGTGCTTATGCAGTAGCAAGTTTGAGCTTTTGGAAGCCTCTCTGCTCCTTTTTGATGTTAGCATAACATGAAGAACAGGAGGCTATCTGGTGGCTGTCAAGTTTTTAACTGCTTGGTCTCTCACTGGCTGGAGATAAGATGTAAGCAGAGCACTTGATGGACTTGATTAATTCTCTGGAACCAAGGTTTGTCTTTCTTGGCTCGATGAATGACTTCATTCTAGTAGATGAGGTCACCCAAGTCAAGGCAATAAAGTTTCTGATATTCACATGAAAGCTAGTTTTCAAAGCTGCCAGCCCCTATAAAGAGAAGCACAAGTGTTTTCTCATTTACCTACATTCTAGTGGCAACATCCAGCCTGCTGTCCTGTCTGTGCTTTCCAGCATAGGCCTGCTTTTCAGTGGAAGAGCAGTTCTAACACAAGACGAGGTTTAAAGGAAAGAAAAAAGAAAAGACATGCTTTGTTGGAAGAAACAAAGATTTTTGGGAAGTGATTTGTCAAAATGCCAACAGGAAGAGAAAAGTTACTTTCCAATTTTTTAGCCTGGCTAGTGCAGTTGCATTTTCCCTGCCTTCCCAGCCTGCCCCTACAACATTCCAGTTGTAAAGCTCTGGGGGCAAAGAGCAGCTTCGTGGTCCCATGTACGGGGCAAGGTGCAGCTGCTGTTGTGTTTGGGAGTGGGAGAACCCAAGTGCTGCAAACACAACACATGGAAGGATGCTGTGCTCCCTGCAGTACTTGTCTGCATTGAGCTTTAGGGCCAAGTTTATGGACTATCCTTCACATCCTTCTCCATCTTTCCTCTCTCCCTTTTAATAAACACCATTCAATTTAAAAATGGTGAAAGGTAATTAAAAAGAGCTGACTTGCTTTGTACATTTTCAAATTCTTACAAAAGTTTATACAAACATCTCCGTTAAGGTCGTGCTTTATGCTTTTCAAACCCATGCTAATGATGAGAGGTATCTCCAGTACTCATGGCACCCATGCAAAGTAAGCAACCCACGCATCAGAATTCAGGCTATTACAATGTACAGTTTTGTCTTTTTCAGACAACCTGAAACTCCTTGGTCTAATATGAGGGATACTAACTCATTCTTTGTTCTTCTGTTCCAGTTAAATTGAGGCCTTCACTCTAAGTAAGGGACAACTCACAGTTCTATGGATTATTAAGTCATTGTTTTGTCATTTGAAGCTTCTTCCTAGATCAGTTTCTTATCCCACTCTACTGTTCCAGTAGTCCAGCATGTGCAGTTACAGTTGGAGCATGGAGATGGTGAAAGTAGCAGCACCGTGGAGAAATTAGAAGGCAGTTTAAATATTATGGAGGTAGAACTTTACCTCAGGTTTTATTGCCATCTGGAGTCTGGAAACCTGTGGAAGCAGTGCCTTGTTGGAAAGGTCAGAAGCCTGCACCACATCAGAGAGCTCAGTTCTGCCTAGAACATACTTAGGAAATGTTGACCTGGTGCATGCCAGGAGGGATTTCTGGCCACAATAGCTCCCCAGAAGTTCTCTCCAAAGGACTCATTCTCAGATTCACATGCATCAGATCAGCATCCAAATGATACAAAAATAAAATATGACAAGTCATGCCCTTGCCAGATATAGATTTAGCTAACCTATAAGAGGCCAAACTAGCAATGAAATAAAAACCTCTTTCACATCAGCTCTCAGGTAAACACCACTCACTCTTAAACTAATCTTTGTTCACATTTACCTAGAGATTATAGCTTGCTGATATTAAGAATATCAGGAAAAATCTGATTGCTCAACATGTCCATCTCATTTTATGGGCAGAGGCAATTCAGAGAAACCCATATGTTTGGGAAGTGTCCAAACATGTGGACACTTATGCAAACCAACAGTTCTTTGAAGTAACCTGCTTTCTAAAGTCCAGGCTGAAAATGAAAACTTAATAGTCAACAAAACAGGCAGAGCTTGCTAAACACTGCAGGACAAAGATGAGAGGAGGCGTCTCTCTCAAGTGACATTATATGCCCAGATGTGTTGTAAGAGAATAAGGATCTGTCTTAAGATGGCCTGTAGACCCTGTGAACTTCCTTGTTTCGTGACTTTAAAGCAAGAAAAAACCCAAATAATGAAACATATTAAAGTCATTATCATAGCTGCATGTGCCTTCTGAAGGTTTGGATTTTTAAAAAGCTCCAATGCTTGAAAAAAGTGCCCAGTGAAATTAAAGGCAGCAAATCTATACTGAAATGTACTTTTTATACACTATCAAATTTACACGGGGAACTCATTGTCACAAGATATTACTAAAGCCAAGAGCTTAGCAGGATTCAAAAAGGCTTAGACATTTATGTGAATAATAAGAACATCCACAGTCATACCAGAAAGGAAAAAGACATTTATAAGTGATACTAAAACTCATACTTGAGGGCATAAGCCCATCACTAGCTGCACTGCTTTAGGGAGAAAATCCCCCAATTGACACTTTTTCCATAGCTGTCTATTACAGGTTCTTTGCACCTTTCTGTAAGCATCTGGTGCAGACCAACGTCAGAGAGATCATCCAAATCTGATCCAGTCCAGCAGGTGTTATGTTCTTAACCTAAAACTCTTTAATATAAAGCTGTCATGAAGTATTTTTAACAGACTGCTTATTCCTTGCCTAATCCTAGAGCATTTGGCAGCTTTTAAAACGGGTAGTAGATTTCCACAGCACTTTGTACATCCACCGAGGAGAGGGCAGTTATTCACAATGTTTTCTTAGGTCTTGTGCCAGGAGTTTTTCTCCTTTAAGTGACATTAGACTGCACAGGTCCATACCTCCATTCCACCCCAAACAAGACATCCTTCTTCAAAACCTCTGAGTTTTGCAGCACGATGCAGAGCATGAGGGGCCACTCCCAAATCCCAGCCAGGTTCAGGAGTGGGAGTGCTGGAAGAATCTGCATTTGCCAGCCAGAAAAGCCTTGCGAGAGCTAAGGGTCTGCACGACAGAAAAGGTCAAAAGAGGGAGTGCTGTGAGGCTGTGAAATTCTTCACCTTCCTCTCTTAAATACCTGAGAGGCATTTACATCTCTAATGATCTGGAAATACATATTGACAACAAACACAGCATTTGCTACTAATAAGTGTATGTGTGCATAGGAGGAAAATTGTGGCCTCTCTCCTGCCTCCATAAACTCTGCCTGTCTTATTCTAACCATCATAGCTTGATCTTTGCTGATGTTTATTAAGTTTAAATATCAAATAAAATTATTTTTCTGCTTGGAATAAAATATCAGGAATTTAATAACATATGCAGGAGGAAATTCAAAATGACCCTTAAGAAAGAAATGCATAAACTCCTAGCATTGAATTTATGCTACTTAGCATCACATTAAAAATATTCAAAATATAAATCAAAATTCAAGGGTATAACTTATATTCAATTTCAAATTTATGGCATTTTAAAATAGGATGATTTCCTCAAATGCGCAATAAATTTGGTTGTGTGGAATTGCACATGCCACCTTATCATGACAGTTGCTTTATCTACACAGTCCACTGAAGCCTAGTCACTTTATATAATCTGAATTCACAAATCAACTGTCGTCTTCACTTCACTGATTCATTGTTGATGGGCCTTTCACAAGGTAAAAAATCCTTTCCAAGTTGACAAGAGTAATAAATGGAGAGGTGAGAGCTGCCTCTCCATCCTGCTGCTCTATTGTGCTGCCGATAGTGACACATGGCAGAATAAGCTCATAAACCAACCTCATCTCTTGACCTCTGCAGTGTAAACGGAAACAGAGGGGCGTTGGTGATGATTACTGTATTTAAAGACCAATAATGACTAGAGAAACCTCTGAAATCTAACTAGCCCAACCAAAGCTTGGAAGAATGCGGTGGTTTTCTGAACTTAATGTGATGCAAAAATATTGAAAATGCAGCCAGGAAACTTTGGGAATAACCTAGGGCACCACTCAGCTGCACCAGTCTAGAAGATGCTTGACACAGTCATCTGCATATAAGAGAAACCTTGAAAAAGATTAATGAAAATATGATTGGACGTTTTTTTTAATGTTCCAGATGAAGCAGAAACACCACACAAACCAGCTGCTG
>NW_009953205.1:813723-834608 GCF_000747805.2 Chaetura pelagica | reverse complement strand
TGAACCAGAGCAGGATGCCACTCTAGGAAAAACCAAAGCATTTTAAGTTAGGACACTTTGCTCAGGAGAGAAAGGGCAGGTAAATGAAAAATAAATACAGACTTGTATCCGTAGCAAGTGTTGTAGTACTGAGCTTTGATTTACGAGGGATGTGTCTTTTTAGGAAAAAGCAGGAGCAATTTAGTTTCTTCTACCTCAATATTTGCCTTCTTTGCTTAGACAGAAGTTTTGTGCAGCCTAACAAAGAACCTGCAGCAGAAGTTGTCAAGTTGCAATTAGTTGAAGTGACCGATGCTTTCAGTATTTGTTGGACACAGTAGTACTGGAAACCCAAAGCAAGACTCCCAGAAGCTGTGGTATCACCTGTTCCACCCTGATTGTGGCCCATGATTTTAGGCAAAAATTTGGTTATATCACAGCCTTACAAACTCCAGTACTAGCTGAACATGCCTGGGAATACAGACACACCTGGCTGAAAGTATTCTCTGGGGAACAAAAAGCCACAACAAAACAGAATAAAATCAAATACACCTCACTTGCTTAGCAACACTGACTTCTGTTGGTGTATTATTACAGGGTGATGTGCTCTAGCTCCTCACTGAGTCTTTCTCAAAAGCCTCATCATCACCACCACTTCAATTCTTGTTTTGGTAAAGGTCTGTAGAAGCTGTGTTTGGACTTGGAGAAGAGTCCAGGTAGAGCTCAGGGGTTGAATTACAAGCAATATACAGGTCAGGATGAAATCAGGTAGCACTGAAATCTCATGAACTCAGGACAGTAAGAATTAACAAAAATAAACTGAATTAAAGGCTTTTTCACCATCAAGCACAATTCTGCTCTTGCAATTTGTTGCATCAGCTTCACCACCCAGCTCTTATTTGTCCCTGCCTTGCCCCCTGTGTGTCAGATGCCACAATTTACCTTGCCAGAGCACTCCAGAAAGTTTGTATGGTGAAGTTCTTTGTAAGAGGAAAAAAAAAAAAGAAAAGAAAAAAAAATAAAGAGGGGAGAGGTCATTCAGTTTGGGGGGATTATTTTTTTCTTCCCCCAAAGCACTTGTCTTTACAAAAGAATGTAAAGTCAGATGTTCATCCTGCCTGATTATCTCATGTAGTTTAACTTGGCTTACTTTGAAAATCAGGTGTACTGTTTCATAATTAAATTATTCAGCAAAACCTTGACTATAAAGCATTCTGCTAAAACCTAATTAAGAGTTTGATTTGATAAAAGCACATTCTGCAGGTTTAGTTTACATTCATTCCTATAAGTGGGGACATCATTATTTCATGCTTTACACATTTGGGCTTCATAGGGATTTTGTGTTTGCTTTCTCCAACCCCCCTTTTCCTTTCCCAAAGCTGATTTTGAATTATATAAAGAAGTACTCCAGGCTTAGATCATATCAATTCATTAACTCTTGGCAACATTAAGTTCTGATTTAAAAAAAGAACAAACAACAAAAAAACCAAACACAAAACACCTCCATCCTCGAATAAAAACCTCAATGAAAAACCCAACCCTCAACAAACCTAAGTGAAAAGCATCATGAAAAGAGCACTATTTCAAAAGTTGGCCCTTGTTCAAGCTGCATATGGTCACATAATCTTTTAAAATGCGTGATTCAAGTCTCAATTTAATTATGTAATAGCACAAATGGAATTACACTGCAGATGAAGTGCAGTATTTCAGCTCAAACACGTACTGGAGTTGTGTGACTGACCCAAGCTTATTTCATTTGGTCATTGTATTAGAGGGCTTAATTTGAATGCAAGCACACGTAGCAAACAACTATTTCAATACAAAGCCTCCTCCTCCTCTTCATCTAAATACTTGCTGGGCTGTGTTATGAAGATAATTTGTCAGGCAGCTTGCAAAGATTATGCCAATCCAGTATTAACAAGCATTTTTCTTGAATTGCTTTATTTACCATATATCCTTGTGTACCTGTTTACAAATGCAGATGCACCTTTTCCCCATGGATGTATTTGTATGTGCCTGACCCTTAAGTGGCATCTAGTTATAGAATGTCTTGGGAGCAACAGGAAAACCGAGACTCCTCTTTCAACAAATTGGAAATGCAAAATCCTCCTTAGCCCATGCCTCAAGACTTGTGCACTTTCTGTTTGCACCAACACATGCTTTTCCCATCACCCCACACTTTATCCTCATTTCCCCTACATTGCTCCCCTCCTCTTACCTGCACACAACAAGGTACCTACTTTCTCATTTTAAAAAATGTGGGAGCACACATTTGGGACCTGATCTGATCTTAATGAGCCCAGCTCACATATTGGAGCTGTTTCTGGCTCTCTGCATGCTCAGGCAGATGTTCTACACCAAGTGTGCTCATTTCACGTTTTGAAGCTTTTTGTGTAAACAACTAAATATTAGCTAGATAAATAAGTTAATACCTGTATTTAAGAAAGACTTGAGAAACTATAAATCAGTCAGTCTAGGTCTGATACTATAGCAATCACATGAACAACCACATTATCAATATCTAAGCAATAAGAAAAACAAAAACACAAAACAAACAAAAAACCCCCAACCAAACAACCAAAAAAAGAAGACAGTTTGGGGTTCTCAAGAACAAACAATTCAAAACTCATCTGACCAGTAATGCTCAAGAGTGAGAACCTGGTATTATGGTAGTTAAGTCCACAAAAACTTCATCCCAGTGCTCAGCAGCAGTCAGAAAAAAAGAAAACCAAGAATGAGGAGTTACTAACAAATGAGACAAAATTCAAGATTTGCCCTAAGCTCTATGTAACTTTACTTTGAACAAATAAGGCCATAATAATTTGTCTTTATTGACTGCCTCAGCTTCTTAGATGCTGGGGAGAACAAGAGGCAGATACTCTGGCATTAGCAGAGGTTTTGACAGTCACTTCTGAAAATGCCATGCAACACAAATGTGGAAAACAGGTCAGATTCAAATACTAGAAGGTTGGTACAGAGCTGGTTATCAGTTTAAGCTTTATGTTTGATTCCAGGGAGATTCAGCTGAAAAATTGCAAGATCCTACACAGAAGAAATGAAAACAACCAACCAAGTGCCATTATGAACTGTAGATGGCTGCCCACCTAACCATGGTCCAGGCAACAGAAGCACATGAAACCATAAGCTAAATAACACCTCACTTCAACAGAGGGCCTGAGAGCACAACCAGAGGTTTTCTTCATTGCAAGTCAATCCCATACTTGCTATATTCTCAGATTATAACTTCTGTCATTTTAGCTACTGTCTGAAATTATTTTGCAAGCTATGAACATTTGGGGAAAATTACTATGATATATTTATAGAGAAAAGCATTGCACTAGTAACACCACTTTATGTCACTCTAGAAAGCACTTAGAGCCATTGTATCTAAATGTGATTATAAAAAACAACAACACAGTTTAATAGACCTTTTTTGATGTATAAGCACATCATAGAGTTTCTTAGATTACAAACATGATTCTATCCTGTCTAAAGAAAGGTACCTCTGATAGAGATAGCAAAGTACATGGTGCCTGGCAAAATCTCATCAGCAGCACTAAGGGCTGATCTGGTCACTCATATTCTGGAGAGATGGGCTGAAACTAGAACAGCTGAGGAAGATCAAGAAAAGAGTCCAAGGTCAGGGGAGAAGAACAAGGTTTGCCTTTTTTAGCCTACCAAAACAAAACAGGGTGGATAAATTCTGTGAATGCCAGTGGGAAGGGAGGGGTAAGCAGAAATGAAGCTCTAGGGAGGAAAAAGAATCTGTTAATTGAAAGCACCAAGTACAAATCAGCAATTAGAAATGCCAAGAAATTGGAAATTAGAAAAAGGTCATTAACCAACAAAGCAGTGAGATCCTGAAACAGCTGCCAGCAAAGGGAGGTTGAGGCACAAGAAACCAACCTGAGGTTCAGCTTGACAAATAGAAGAGAGGATTACATCATGTTATGGTTCTTGGTTTTTCCATCTTCTTGTTCTGAACTTGGAGATGTGGATTTCATGCTTGGCTGTCTCCCTGGTTCTGGGAAAAGCCCTTCTCTTTTCTGTGGACTTCTCTTTATTATACTTATGCTACTTTTATAGGTAAGTTCTTTTATATCTATCATGATTCAGAAGTGAATCTAAGATCTAAAATTGTTACTTATTTAACAATTGCACATTTTTTGATTTCACAGTAGAATGCATATACAACCAATGATTACTTATATTCTTCTGCCACCACATCATATCTCTCTTTCTGCCCCACCAGTCAGAGGTTTCCTGAGCAAGGTCCCACAGCCTGTGCTCTTCTCATTTCCTGCCTCCTTTCTCATTCTCCTCCCTCTTTCCTAGCACCATGTGCTGAGGAGGTATTTTCTACAGAGCCTCATCTCCCTACACCACTGACCCTCATTCTCCATCCCCTGGATTCCTTCTGCCCTGGATTTGTCCCCCCATGCCATAGGTTTCTCATGCCACCTGACCCACATTCTTTCTCAATCAGGATATCCTGCTTCTCTTTCCACACTCCAGAGAGGACACAGGATATTTTGGATTTTATTATTGGGTCATTTTTGGTTTTAATACATTAATGTAAATATTTTCTGACCACTTTATCTCAAACTAATCTAGAGATGAGAGAATGCAGGTGCCAAACATTCATTAAACCCTTGTAGAAAACTGAGATATATGACATATCAAAGCACAACCCAGAGTGTTCAGTAGGATTCTGAGCTGCAAATTATCAAAATGAAAAGCAACACCCTCTTACTGACTGAGGAGTACAGACTGCCTCTCTCTCTCTCCTCAGATGCTTTCCCTCCCTGCCTCACACAAAGTACCACTTCCACTACATAGACCTGATTTGCTCCTCTCTGGGGCCTTTTATCAGACATCAAGAAGATGATGAAATCTGGACAGAGTGGCCAAAACACTTCCACCAGAGGCTGATCAACAAGTGTCTATAAGGCAAGACTCAGGAAGATGGACACTGCCTGTTGTATCTTCTGGTGATTTTCTGTGCTTTTGATCTCCTAGTTAAATTTTCTTCTACCTCTCGTGCATGTTCTTTCAGTGAAAGATTTTAGAGCAGTAGAGGATAAGGCACAATGAGGACAAAGTGATTTGACTAATGTCAAACAGAAGGTCATGAAGAAGGAAATCTTCTAGGACTGTGAACCTATCTGCCCCTCTTGTTAACCCATGTGACACTTCCCTCCTCCATGGTTTCAAACCCATGATTAGATGTGCCATCAACAAGTGCATTCTCATAATACCATCCAGATATTTCATTTCCAAGTCTGCAGACTTAACACAAAATACCTGAGAAATTCCATATAATGAACCATTTATGTACAAGTAGGGTCACAGGGAAGTTAAACCTGGGCACAGCGTCCCAACTGATGCTTGATAAAGTAGGTGTTGCTGCAGCAATGCAATCTAAAATCATGTTCTCAAAAACTAAATGCAAACAACTTATTACTGTTCAGGAACATCAGTATAATCAAGTTCTCTTTGATTATATGGATCCTGTAATCACAGCCCTCTGAGAATTTTTTTGGCTACTTTCAAAAATGTCTGAAATTTATTCTGTAAAATTAATGCACAAGATCTGAAAATTCTACCTTAGCAAATACAAAAGGCCATTTGATTAGCTACAAATAAAAGCCCCTTGAGCTAAAATGAATAAGGTTTAAGCTACTTCAAATTATTTTCCCGCCTGATAAAGCCATTATCACATTTAGAGCGTTTACAATGCAGAACTACATTCCTTTGATCATCTTATAAAATTAATTGATCTTGCTTATCTATTGTACTATTCTAAATCATTTTAATTGAGGACATTAGGAGAAGTAATGGTAACAACCAATGCATTTATTAGCTCCTGACGTTCAAGGCAGCAATGTCATTTTCATAATCTGAATTTCTCTATAACAAAATTCCATTCTTAATGCAATTTACATATAGATCACCCCCAGCCACAAATAATTTACTATTACTTTAAGTCCTAAAGGACAGGCAGAAAAACTGTGAAAAATCACTCCAGCCATACTTAATTTTAATTATTCTTTTAAATCAGATAGAGACCCCGAAGTTAAATTATCATAATTAAATAGAAATTAAAAGTTTCTAAAAGCCTTATTTTCAACTCCAATTTTAAATGCAAATGAACACATAAAGAAATTGCCCCATGTAAAACTGAGTAATGTTCATCTACAATGTTTTGTTCCACAGCCACAAAACTCCTCCATCACCTCGAGCCCCATGGAAGTCCTTACTTAGTTAAAAGCTGCAAAAGGCTGGGTGCAAGTTTCCACTAGGTCCTGACTGTTTATCAGGGCTGCCCTTGCCAGTGTCTGCAGAACTGCCTGGCTCACCCTGAGAGATCCCTCATGTTTCTGTGGCAGATTATGAGTTTGTATGGCCCACCATGCCACAGGACAGCTGTGCCCATTTGAAAGAGAAAGGTGACTTTCCTTCCTAGTGAAGGAATGTTCCATCATCCATTTGGTTGAAAACTTTATGCATACAAGGTGAATTGTGCCTGGGCTAAAGAACCCCTTGAAATTGTGCTTCATGTCCAGCCTTAAGTCATCTCCCTGACCCAATGGGTTCTAAAATTAAAGAACACATACTCATCAAGTTAAGTGTAACATTCAGCAGCACAAAACTAAATATAGATCTGCTGCACGAATACTCACACAGAAGACTGTGCCAGCATGGCACTGCATGCTTGGGAAACAGGTTCAGTTCTCCTTGCCATGAAGCTGTTGCACTATTCCAGGGGAGTCACTTAGGTCAGGTCTATCCTGACAGTAGCCACCAACCTTCTTCCAGAACCACCAGCCTTCTCTGCTGTCACCTCTTTATGTCAAACACTGGAGACTACCTGCTTCAACCCCAAAGTGCCTGTTGATCTTCAGGAAGAAGACATGCTGCCTTCTTTCTCCTTGCCTCCTGTCTTGTCAGATCAATGATTGCTTGTTCCCATCTCCTTGCCCTTCTGCAGCTCCATCCCCTTTCCCCACTGCCTGAAAGAAACAATTCTAGAAGGGAAGAGGAGCCAACAGGCAATTGCTCAGACAGCTGACACAAACTAGCAGCATAACATGGGATCTTTGACATAGGCTACAAAATAATATAATGCAGAAGGAAGACTAATCCTGTGACTGCGGTGATGGGTGAGACTCAAGATCAGTACAGATGCACCTTTTCCCCTCTGTGCTTCCATTTCCAAATTATAAAATGAAGGCAGTAACATTTGCTGGACTGTAACCACATTCCCTGCCTGAGGTTGCTATAATGAGACACCATGACACGTTGAAGGTCTGCCCCTACCATTTCCACCAACAAGGAGACAAGACTGAATGAAACAGCTGCTTAAGATGCTGATGGCATAGCTAGCACCAAGATGTCAATCTGCAACTGGGCTGGAACAAGCAGCCCTTATTCATGCTAATAACTAGTCTACACCAGAGGAAACAACTCGGTAATGGTTCAAAAGTGGGCTCAGAAGAGATAACTTAGGAGTCTGGTTACAAGCTGAAGATATGGGCACACAAGCAACAGCACTATAATATTCACCCCTTTTGTCCTTGGCCTAGACTACAGACAGCAAATGCTGTGCTCTCCTCCCCGTTGGGATTCTTATCAAAGAGCAGGGGGAGGAAAAAAAAGAAGAAAGCAAGCTGCAATAAACACTGTAAAGAGAAACTGCCTTTATTTGTTCTGATGAGTAGACTTTTTCTCTTTACATGGTTTGTAGTGAGTGCAAAGCACTGGCATTGCCCTTTATATAATGGGAAAATGACAGGTAAAAAGTAAACACTTGCATTTAAATGTACACAATACAAGGACACCACCTTATTTTTGTTACAACAGCAAGTCTCTCCTATTATTATTATTAGATTATTGACTCTGAAAGTGAAATTTCTTCCTCTTTCGCTAAACTTTGCACATTTTTCAGATGAAGGTTTTGAGTTCCTGTTATTTTTTTTTTAATATTATTTTCTGTCTTAGCTTTATCCCCATAGGAACTCCTCAATCAACAGATGCCCACATTCAAATTCATTTGAACAACATTAAAACCCATCATCCAAACACGAGCTTCACCTCTCCCAAGTACTTTGGGGGGGAAGGACCTGTATGATTTCAGCCCTATTCTAAAGCCATTTTTAATTCCCACAGTCTAAAGTTCTGGCAGGAGAGCTAAAAATGGGTAAGCAGAGTTGGAGGTTGAAAGGATAAGTATATAAACTCGTTAGATTAACATGTTTTGAGGAACTGAACAAATTGATAAGGAGGTAGAGGCAGTTTTTAACATAGAGACCAAAACCAAAGATAAACTCATCAAACCTCAGCAGCTGAGCTCTTAGGCTCCAGTGCACTTTTCTGTCACCTTTACAAGCCCAGACCTGTGTCCCCTTCTACAGCTGTGGTGCATCTGGCTCACTGTGCTGTACTTCTATTACCAAAGAGCCCATTAATAACAACAGCATGAGCTTCCAGACTGTCAGGACTGTTTTCATTCCATATTTTTCTCTTGCTGTAACAGAATAGAGTCCAAAACCACGCAGCTATGTCTCCCTCTAGTTTATGGTGTGCATAGTTTGAACAGTATAGACATGGTTACCATCCAAGTCAGAGGAGCTCTGCATTGACAATTTCCCAGACTGTGTATTAGTAACAATATATTCCCGACACAGAGATTGATAAAAATTAGTGTAGTCTTTCAGCTGGGAAAACCTAATGCATTGTACACCACTGAAAGTAAGAACTACTTTTATTCAGAGATAAATTAGGTGAGGTCACCCACAAATGTGAAGGTGAGTGCTGACCACCTCAAGCAATTTTGTGATAAGGTGTATCAGTATAAAATCCATTTGGGGTTTCACAAGCACAGTAACCATCACTCCTGTGTCCCCTCACTGACAGTGTCTTTTGGGCTCTCCCTGCTACACAGTAGGTGAATTCTCCTTTTTGCCTCACAAGGTGAAAGCCAATGCCCTCCACTTCAATGACCCTCTCAAACACAAAAGAACATTTAAAGGTTTGTTCTTAAAGACCTCTGAAATCTGAAGATAGCTGTTATTTGGTGTAAACCCCAGTGAAATGTATCCCAGAATTCAAGTAATGAGTCAATCTGACCATGAGATGTGATTTTTATAAGATTTCAAGCGAGCAACGTAAGTGTAAGGTTTTGTAAGATTTTTATGAGAAATTGCTGACACAGTGCTAGAGCTCATGTCCAGAAGGTGATTAAGCCAAAGGTGACTTCTGGAATCTGAAAAAATGATATGATGGTAAATGGAGCAGCCTGGTCTAGAGCAGGAAGTTTTACAATGAAACAACTTGTCATTATGCCTTAGGTTCTCGTATCATGGCAGAAACATTTAACATGAGTACTTAGTCTGGATTTTCAATAAAGCAAATTTGCCAGTAGACTTCTCAACACTAAAAGTTTACCAGAGGAAAAAAACCTACAATGGAAAGACAGAGCAACTTTGATCCCCAACTCTCCTCCAAGAGACCAAACCTGGGTTTATGGCATGATGCTCTTTCGCTGGCAGCTAAATCTGTATCACAGCCCTGGCAAAGTGCTGGGCAGGAATCAACCCCAGGCTAATAACAGCCATGACACACCTCCAGTGGAATGTGGCTTAGCACAGCCCTGATGTTTTGGGCTGGCAAAGAAATAATAAGAATGTGAAAAGCAGTTGGACAGCTATTAACACACAGCTCTCTCTCACATGACTTCACCATGGAGCGTGGTAGCAGTTGAAAGAAATGCACACAAGGTAGGACAAAACAGAAGCTTCCTCTTAGAAAATAAATTTGCAGTGAAAAGGTTTGCCACAATGGATGCTGAGCTGGAGCTCAGGAACAGTAATGGCAGCACTAACAGATTCTTTAGTCTTGATTCATAGACTTAAATATGCAATAAGTGGCTTTGTAACATGTATTAAACATCCAATTTGCAAAGTATTCAATAGATATTAATTTCATCAAATCTAGGAGGTATATCTCCATTTTAATTTTTCTTTCTTTGCTTATAAAAACACCTACATGGGTGTTAGTTCAAGGCCAATCACTTGGATTTATCTCAATTTATCTATCTAACAGTAACCTTCAAGTTAGACCAGACTAGGCCTGCACATTGGAGTTTCTTAACTTGTCTCATTCTGCCATCCTCCCCTAAGGGTCTGAATCACCAACACTGAATGTCAGCCAGTATGGATGACAAACACAGGACACTCACTGCCATCATCACACAGTATTTGTACCATGTGGCAAATCAAGGACATGCAGCTGTCTTCTTGTGATGACTGCATAGATCTTTCTGAGCTATGAGGGAAAGGTTTTGAGATGTACAGGCAAGGAAAGCAGGAAATACCTCCCACCCACAGACCTCCTTATGGTCAGTGGGAACTTCCAGCACTTCACAACATAGGGAGGATCCCCAGGTGTCTGGACAACTCAGGGAGCTTCAAGGCCTTGTTTGTGTCTTGGAAACAGCTTGAGCCACAACCCTCTGCAGAAACTACATGTGTCAGAGCTTGCTCCATCAGTCTGACATCCCTGAAGTGTCAGCAGAGGCAGGCCCCAGGGCTCATCCTAGGAGCTAGTGGTTTAAGGTGACATCAGGGAGCAGATCTTGTGTCCAGGGAATGGTGACACTCCCTACAGCAAGCCAGATTCCAGCCACATCAGTCAGTAGCACATATCTTTCAGGCATACTCAGGGCACCCCATTGAACCCATTGCTCTAATCATACATGCTAGTGAGAAAGATTACAAGTTGCCTATAAAAGAAAATGTAAGTGAAAAGGACAGCAACTGAAACAGAAACTTGTCTATGAAAACCAAAAAGGCAGTGAGAAAGACAAAAATAAGTCTGCCAAACAAATACCAACTGCTTCAAGACCTCTCATTGTTTGTGACAGTCTCTACAAATATTTCCATCCTTTCCTCAACAACAGTAAAGGCTAAAAATATTTCAGTACTAAGGGGAAGAATATCAAAATTCAAAAGCAGGGATGACCAGAGCTGAGCACCAAAGCCCAGACCTGGCACAATGAGAGAAGTTGCAGCAGCCACCTGGCTGCCACCCACTTGCTCCTGGCCTTGGGGCATCCAACTGTGCACACTTACCCCTACCATGCAGATTCCCTCTGAAAAATACCCACATTAGAGTACAGCTCCTATCTTTTCCCTTCCATGAGCATTTGGGATGAGGGGGGTAAAAAAAGTGCCGTATGGAAAACACATGACACATGCAATTCAAAAGCAATGTCCTGACAAAGGAGCAGCACTGACTGACCCAACGAGTAACATCCCAGCAGGAAATACATACTGTGAAGGCAGGGAAATAAAATGCTTCCAAGGAAAGGACTCCCATGTGTTCATATAGGAAAATCACTGGTGGGGCAAACATGTTCATCTTCAACTAAGATGAGGAGGGGGAAGAAACCACATGGCAATAGGGTTCGAATGGAGACACACAAACATATATGCCTCTCCTACCAACACAGCTGTGGTGTCTCCACAGTCACAACTGCAATTTTGGTAGTAACATGAGAATAAGAATCATAAATTAGATGTAAATTGCTTGTGTATAATTTACTAATACCTAGGGCTAGATATTATTCTCTGCATTAATAGTTTTCTGCCAAACACTCAGATTGTTGCATTGTAGCTCAGCATCTTCTCATCCCTGTGACCCCACAAGTGAAGACACATATTGTAAAAGAACAATATTTACTTATGATCAAAGGAGAGAAGATCCTTGTTCTATTGCAAATCTTATATTTGCCATAGGAAATAAACAACAACAACAAAAAATAAATTATTTTCCTCATAAAAATATTAAAGCAATATTATCTCTGCCTGCCTATGATTAAGGCTGCTTTGTAAACAGATTGTTGTTCATTTTGTGAGTCAGACACCATAATATTACAGGATCAGGGTCTGTTAGTCTGAAAATACTTAGCAATCCTACAAGTTAAACATGATATATATAAATAGAACTTTCTAATTAACATTTCTCTTTTGTCTGTCACTTAAATTGCCTTTTTTTTTTTTTTTAAAGGATAGCAAGCACAATGACAGCATGGTATTGCTCTTGAAATAAACCTGCCAAGACAAACGCATGTGTCTTGGAATTATTTTTTAACAAGAAGAACAGAAGAAGCATCATTTCCAGGGGTTTGCTTTTGTTCTGTCGGTAGGTTGTTCTGGTAGTAGGTTGATTGTTTCAATAAAAAACAATAAGTAGAAAATATTTTTTCTGAAGAGATATTCAGTACTTTAACCTGCCCTCTAGACCTGAGATACCTGGAAGACACTTAAGAGTCATCCGTGTTATTTGACAAGTGTTACATCTAGTATGACAGGCAAAGATACAACCTTAACACTCATTTGATGGTGCCATTTTGAACCTAACTCTGGTGGCAAAATGTTATTTTTTTTCTTATTTGAAATGTGATAGCTTACTGCTGAAACACAGATTTCCAGACCCAAGATAATATCAGTGTGACCATTTATGATGCCTGAAATCATAACCTCCACGTAAGCCTCAAAGACTCACTCCACACAAGAGATACATACATAAAACACTGTAGTCATTTATGGATGCCCTTTAGCCTAGATGTCTAAAACTATTTCAGTGAAATACGGCAACCTGAAAACAGGGTTTTGGCACTTTACTGGATGGTTATATATGAAGCTAAAATTGGATAGCTACATGGATGCTCCAGCCACAAGTGTGGCTTTCCTCAGCGGCTGCAGAAGCACTTCAGCTCCACACCACTCTTGAGGGAAAAGAAATGTGGCCTCTTCAGCTTTTTTTACCTAAGCAGATGATACACAATTTATTCTCCTGATCCCTCTCTGAGGTACTTTCTAGACACAGAATATAACCAAATATCTCCTTGAAAAACCACATGTCCCAGGATCCCCCCACCCCGTGCGCCCCATAGCTGTGTTGGAGCAGGGATGAGGACAACTGAGGACATCCAGGACAGAGGGAAAAGAGTGCACTGCAGCCTGTGCCTGCCTACACAGCTGCATTAAGATAACCCACAATCTTGCTTTTAAGCTAATTAATTAAAATGCTTTCAACCATAGCTGTTTCTTCACAGCTTTCTTAGTCTGGCAGTGATAAATACACAGTAATGATGTTGATAGTTCAGATTTACCCAGCTGGTGTTATACACAGAATGGCATTCATATTTATGGAGCTGGCAAGGTCCCGACTCACCCTGCACTAGTGTCTCACCACTGAATTCACAGCAACTGTGCAGATTTACACCTGAGAGATTTGATGACCTCCTCTGCATATCAACTCCTATGTGGGCAGTAAGCCTAAAAGCAATATTCATATATTCACAAAAGTACATACTCACCTAACAGGCTAGAGGTACAACACTGGAAATCACCTTGTCTTCAATTATCACATGTAATTTTTAATACTGTTTAATTACACTGAAGTACTGAACTGGGCTCTAACTGATTGATAATGTTATTGACTACTTGTCTCCTCACCAACAGCCAGACAGATCTAGATTAGTTTACAGCACATGATGAGAACTTACAGCTGAAAATGTGAATGAATATTGCACAGTTCAGTTTGATCCCCTTTGATAAACTTTATGTACAGAAAAAACAACCCACTTGCTAATCCAAGCTTTTTATTTGCCTTTCTCATCTTGGCAGAAATTGCTATGCACTTAAGGTGTTTTATTTAAAATGGAGATGAATCATAATATATTAATTAAGAATTAATAACAAAATACATAAACAGCATCAGGGCTTTTTTGCATTAATGTGACCCTGTCTGCACGTTGGTTCTGTTCTTTAAGTCATAGTACCTGAGCTCCTTTTCAATGCATTTAGAAGGCTGCTCCTTTTAAATTCCACAGAATTCATGCTACTAAACAAAGATGACTGTAAATATATTGTTCCTCATTTGATCCATCTGTTACAGAGCTCAGAGAGAAGGAAAGGGAAGACCATGAAAGAGAATATGTTTCTAGCATTTATGCTGTTTTAAAGATATTATTTCCTCAGTACTGCCTCCAAAAACAGTAAGCACATCCTTATTTTCCTCACTTCTAAAAGCTTAGTCAACAGTGCCCAAGTCTTTCCAGCCTGAGCCACAACCAGTTGTAAGTCTTCAGAATAAACATCAATGTGAGACCTCCTGCCTTGACTCGGGAGGAGCAGGACAGAAAGGGAACAACACAGGGACACTTGTGAGTACAAATATTTCTGCTAAGATTGTGGGAGCAACTGGGAGAGTTTCACAGGGCATAAAGTGTTAACAGCTCCTACAGCTTGAGACAGGTATGTGTGAGTTGTAACATGTTTGAAATAAATTGCCTTCTCACCTGCAGCAGCCTAAGCACATTGCACAAGCCTATGTACATGGCTGGAGAGCCTTTAGCTTTGGGAAGAGCTTCCTAGAGTCTGGATGAAGCAGCACTTGCTGGGAACAAGCCACAACGAACAACACTGAATTCATGCTGTGGTGACAGAGACATGGCCACAAGCCCCAAGGTCACCCCAGAGAGCAGAGCAGCAGGTGGGGTGTCTCGCAGGGCCCAGCGGCGCCATCCTGCACAGCCACCCCAAGGCAGAAGCGCGGAGCCTCGCGCAGCTGCCTCGCCTTGGGACGGGCTGTCATGTCAACACACACCTGAATGAGACTCCCAGGCTGATCTTCCAAAAGCAATCCTCACATCATTACAAGAAATATTTGGGGGTGGGTGCTTGGACTCTTCCTGAACACCACCAAAGGAATTTCATTCTATTTACTAACATGCGTACAGATTAATTACCCATGTAAAATACTGAACGCCTGAAGAAATGCAATGGGTTTCAGTTTTGCACCTGGTGAAAACTAGCTGGAGCTGCAACAACTTGCACTACTGTGCAGCCTAATGCATTGATCCCTCCCAGACTGTTGTGTTTCTCAGGTTGCAACAAAGGAGATTGTAAGCAAAATTATCATTGCAAAACCTTTCAAACCGCTCGGAGAGGAGAAAAGCAGCCAGCATCAGTGTTCCCACACAGCTCTGTTCCAGGAAAGTATTTCTTGGGTATAACTTTTATAAGATAAAACTTGCAGGAGTATAAATAGGATTTAAAGAAATTCTACATCCATGATTATTTCTTCTGTAAATGTTACTAAAAATGAAGAACTAAGTTTCTACATTTCGTCATTAAAAAAAAAAAAAAAGAGTTACAGGGACTCCAGAGTACTTCTAAGCAAAAGAGATTTGGCATCTGCCTGTAATCCATTAAGCAAATGAGTAATCCAAGTGGTTGCATAAAAAGTTTCTACCTTGTATAAAATTATAGACTAAAGGTTATACTGGAATGGGAGAATAAAACTTTTTAATTTTCTAAGGTAGACATGTAATTGTTTGCATGAATGGATGTGCTAGCCTATCCATTATCATAACAACTGCTTGCAGGACATATGAAATGAGCTAATAGCAATAATTATCTGGAATTAATGATAAGCATAAACATTTCTTTACACTCACTAAATAAACAGCACCAGAGGATGGCATTTACGTGGGTGAAAGAGAGTGACTATCCCAAAGAAAGACTACTGAGAAGCAGAGTCTTTCCATTAATGGCAAATAGATAATTTGTAGCTTTAATTTCACTGCTGCTGAATCCTCCATGAAGAGGCTGGACCACAGCCAAAACACAATAATCACAATGTCTGCAAATCAAGGAAATAAGCCATCAAGAAGCTCAAGTCTTTCTATACAATGTAATTATTGAAGAGTATCAACCCCTCTTGCTATCTGAATTTCGGAAAAAAAGATCATCACAAGCAGCAGCAGGTGGAGCAGGATCCCAGAAGTGATGACCCTCTCCTCCTCCTCCCCACCATTTCCAGATCCAGACTCCAAGACCCCATTTTCCAATGCTTATTTTTGCCACCATATGCTAAGAAATGTGTCTTTTATGTGGAAAAGGGCTTTTGTATTTGCTTTAGTTGCTTTAGTAGAGAATGTCCTGATACATTTTTTCTTGGCTAGAGCTGCCTGCAGTCTGCAAGCTGCCTACCTATCTGATAGGAGATGAGCAGGTGTGTGCTGAGTTCTCTTCCAATTTACATTTCATATTTTAAAACAGACCATAACTTGCCATGGGCGTTTGGTTCTAGGACAGAATGCCAAATTCAGAACAGGAAGGTTTGCTTCTTAATTGCCTAAGTAAATAAAACTTTCTTGTGAAATATGTTACTATATAAAACATTGATGAAATACCACAGGGTATTTCTACATTTTCCAATCCCCACCCCTCACAAAAAAAAGATAGCTACTGAATTTCCCACACTATCTTAATGGCCACAATAATTCTTCCTTTTGGTCAATTAAAAACATCACTGTGACCAGGCAGCAATTCATCTGGGAAGTCCATACAGCTTCTATTATTTCATTTGAGTGGAGCAGGGTCACACAGGAAGATATTTTGCTATGCTGTGACACAGGCTGCAACAAGGATGGGATGATTCCTTGTCCTGAGTATTCAGAAAGTTTGTTAGTGCAACAAGGAAGCCTGTATCAAACTGTACGTCCCAAGTGTACAATGGACATTACCCTTCAGTTACACAGCATGAATCCAAGGTGTCTGATATTGATTACAGATAAAGGTCTGCTTTGATCTGACCTCAAACCCACACACTTGGGAGTATTAATGAAGAATCTCCAGGCTCTCAAGGCAGTAGCATTTGCTAGCTCTGAAACGTGCAACTTGGTACAGTCCTGATTCCTGCAGCCAGTACATTGGAGGAGTCTAGGAGTTATTTGACTGCACCCACTAACACTTCCTTGACCCTATCCACCTTGACCTTTCTCATTCAGAAAAGCTCCATGAAATCTAAGTTATGCCAATCAATATTTATAGCACAGATTTCTTCAGGCTCACCTGTTGACCTACATCCAAGCTTCCACAGGGCTTGGAAGGCAGCCGCACACATTCCTCATCCTGCTCTGTGCCCAACACAGATGTTTTGGAGCACAGTATCCAACTTCCAGCAGAAATCCACAGATGTTCTACAGGTAAGATTATCATAGCCCAATGAACAGTGCCATTTTATATTAGCCTAAGACATTGCCTCTGGATGATACTAGGAGATCCTGCATCAATTTCCCTATACATTTCAAAAGCATTAATCTCTGTCATTGCAAATTTGGCAAAGTTGGACACCAGTCTGAGCACAAAACAGCTTCTCTCTGTGTTGTCTCTTTTTTTTTTTTTCCCTGTTGAAAACCTATTTTTATCTAATTACTAAGTTTTCATACCTGTGCTCTTGTTTCTGCCATTTTCTGCCTCTATCTTTTCTACACTATTAACAGTCCCCTTGCACTTTATTTCTGCTTTCCAGAGCATTATAAAATACAAATCACAATTAATTATGTTATTATTACATAATGAATTACAAATAGGAGTAATCTCTCCTATGTTAGTCACCTAAAAGTTAAGCATCTAGCCTTGCTGGCCCCTGGCACAGCCTAGTCATCAAAGACAAGCATCTACAAAGTTGAACCATGCTGTGTCTTAAGCACTTGAACTGGAGAGGTTTGTCTTCCTATCACTTGACTATAAAGGAAGTCTTGTATCATTGCTTAGGTGCTCAATTTAAGGTATATAATATATTAGGCAGGATAAATACTACTATTCACAACTAATTCCTATTTTATTGTTGGAGTTTTTTTGTACATATACTGAAAAGTTGTTTATTCCTGCACAAAGAATGTATGTTATTACTTAGTTTCTTGAATGTCCTTGACCAGGGTCAAGTTGGAAAATGTTGAAACTTCTGCTGGAAGAAGTGCCTTGTGTTCTCATACATCCTCTTCTTAACTTACATTCAAGTACCCATCACACAATGTAAAAACACTGCATTAGCAGGGAGCAGGAATAAATTTTGAAATACATCAGGATTTAATTCAACTATAAAATCTAAAGTAATGTTGAAACTGGGCTAAGTTTGGCTAAAGCAATTTTTTTGTTGACAAAGATCTATCAAAGCATTTTCACTAGAAACAAGCCAGTGATATAAATAAACTTTTGATCTTTTTTAGGCTTTCATGTTTTTTTCATAGCCTACCCAAATAATATAGAACAGCTTTTAAAAAATAATTCTACCTTTTGCAGTTTGAAATAGCACTATTCTGAGGAAGAAGAGTGTCCAACTAAAAAACCCCTAAAAATCCAAAATGTTTCCAAGTTAGACATTTGTGTTTTAAAGAGCCCATTAGGAATCCCTCATAATGCTGTTGCTCTGTACAACTGTTATTTCTATCATAAATATGTCACAGGTTTTATTAACCAAGAGAAATGTGTGATAGTTTTACCAGCTGTAGAGAATACTGATAAACAGTTTCAGTGAACTAATTAAATCATAATTATAATGTGTTTTTTCTCCATTCTGAAACTGCCTCTCATTAAAATGAGTTTCACACATCTTAAAAATAAAAAAATGGACAAAACAAGGAGCATATACACAATCCAACACTCTGCAAGTAGCTTTGGCTAGAGGTTATGCTTTCAAGATGCACTAAGAACATTACAAAGCTAGCTCTGTCACCAAGAAGGATCCTTCAACAGCAAGGATGTTCACTTTTGCTCCGCACAATAACTTCTAGAATGAAAGACCACCAATTATTTTTATTCAGAGTGTCTAGTTAAATTATTTTCATGCTCCAGCCCTTGGCATCCTTTGCTTCACTTTTTCTTCCCCTCAGATCTGAACTCACCAGATGGTCAACTGCTTCAAAAAAGCAAGTAGTCAGGTCAACACAGCACAACTCTGCTTCATGTTAGTCTAAGTCAATCTAATATTAGTCAGGATTTAACTTCAACACTAGGAGTTTTAAGACAAGAGATGGTCTTGTTTCAGTGCAAGAAATAATAAAAAGAGTGAACCAAACATCACTTTTCAATAGTAATGCCTGTGTAGGCCACTTTCAGATTATCAAAAGGCCCTATCTAGAGACATAGGACTTGCAGAATGACAAACATGTGGTGAAAACTCAGAGTGAAGACAGTGAATGCAAAACATGTTCTTGTTGGAAGCAGAAGATATTCCAGAGACAGTATTTTGAACAATAATTTTACAAACTTCTATAGCTTCAGGGCTATTACCCTTGTAAATGAAGCTCTGAAACAGACTGATGGAATCCCAGAATTGTTTCCTCTCTGTGATACCAGACCAAGGTTCAGACTCACAAAGGCTCATGCACAGATGTAATTGTACCTATTCAGCCTCAGAGCTGAAGCTTCTCTCTCAGATCCAGCCAGATTGCTCATGTGAGCCAAGTCCCACCTACATTCCTGCAGTCACCTCACTTGGCCCGGGTGGTGAGAGATCCTTAGGCCCGAAGAAAGATGACCATGATTTTATTAGTAATCTTACCAAATTAGACTCAAAATACAAAATCTGATCCACTGAAAAAGAGAAGGGTTTTGTCTTAGTCAGCATTCTGACCACAGCTTTATTTTAAGCCTGATTTCTCACACATGGAGAAATTAACCCTCACACATATTTTTTTTCCCTTGATCATGCTCTTTTTAACATAGAACTATGTTTATAGGTAAGCATGAAGACATACCTTATGTCACTTTAATTTTGAATGGTAAAAAAGAGAAATGATCCAATTAATTTTCTGTATCCCTTTGATATTGGAGGGCTTGTTAATTTTAACACACACTCTTGGTATTACTTGAATATTCTCATTTTTTTCTGTTATTTTAATATATAAAATATATTAGAAAAGGCCTCCGTTTGCCATGAAGTACTACTGAATACTGATAAATTATTGTGGGACTACAGTAATTTTTCCCAACAGTCTCCAAGCAAGTGTAGATTTAGTCATTCAAATAAAAATATGAGTTATGCTCAACTGAAACTAATATCTATTGAGCAGTCAAAAAATGTTAGTGGCTATTAATAAAGAATCCTCACCACATATGTCAATCAGCACCATTATTTTACCCATATAAGAGGAATTTTGTAAGGCAGAGCTGCACGCTGCACAGGAATACACAAGTTAATCATCATCACACAGCACATTGTTGTCAGAGCTCAAGAATGTCTTTGATCCCTACCTCAGTTTCAGAGCACCCAGGTCACCCTTTTGCACAGCATTTAAATCTGGTGCCTGTACACATCAACAAATATACAGCACAAATGTTTGAGCTGCAGGAGGTCATAGTGTAATAATTATGTTATAAACTATAAAACACAATTCTTCAAGAAAACCAGCTACTTCACCTGCACACACAGGCTTTGTCAATGTTTTTCATCAACACTTTGAGCACGTAGATGCACAGTGAACATCCACGTCAGTCAAAAGGATTGGAAGCACTTATGAGGAGATGTTACGGTCTGTTGCATCTGTGATGTAAACCAAAGAAGTTTAGATAGGCCTTTGACATAATGGACTTGACAAGAAGGAAACCTGAGAGGTGAGGACACCTGGACAGCCCCAACAGCCCTCCCACATTTCTGTACCCAGAGGTGGATGAGACCTGGGCTCTGCCCAGCACCACCACAAAGGGCTCTAGCATCTCAGTCAGTGAAATATCTCCCTCTCTCTCCTGCCCTGCGTGTTGGAACGATGCCAGCATGTGAAAAAGCTGAAGGTGCCCATCGAGAGCTGGCATTTGAAAATACAGACGCAAATGGCCAGGATAGAACTCTCTGGGATGTGTGAGAAATGTAATGAAAAGTAGCTGCAAAACTGGGTTTAAAAACGCACTGCCCTACTGGTACATTTAGGTTCTTCAGCTGCATAAGCAACATGTCTGAGGATAAAACCAGAAACTACTGTCTCAATCATATCTGTCTCATCATTTCTACAGCAACTACAGCCTGCTCACAGCTCAGCACTTTCCTGC
>NW_009953205.1:809150-813221 GCF_000747805.2 Chaetura pelagica | reverse complement strand
TCCTGCTGAGAATAAACAACAAAAATCTGTTAAACATGTGTTAATCCTGTATTAATATAGAGTAATAAAATAGAGTTTTGCACTAGAAATGTGGATATTTGGACATGAAAACAGAGAATTATTTCATTTCAGAAACACAAAGAAGCCCCAGCCCGAGTTACGATACCATCTGGTTGTACTAAGAATTTTATGTCAAGTTGTTATAAAAAAAAAGAAAAAAAGAAAAAAAAAAAAGGTCACTCACCTAGTAAAAAAAGAGAAAAAAAAAATCTAAAATACTCCCTTTGTTATAACTGAATTGGCTACATGTTTGAGCAGCTATTTATGTTGCTTTATAAATACGAACCCTACATTTTAATACAACTATGCATGGTAAATTCTGGGATATTAAATGGTTCTAATCCTATTCTACTTTATGACTAGCTCAAGAAATGACCTCTAGCTAGATCTGGCCTTGTTCTATCATGCAACTAGATTTTTCTTACAGAAAATAAATTAAAAAGGTGTGACCTTGCTGAGGGCTTGCAGAGAAAATGAGGTACATCTTGTCACAAGCAGAAGAGCCTATTTGAAACACGGTTTGTTCAATTTGAAAGACTGCTGCTTTCCTCAGATCAGAAGTTAAGATAAAGGCAGTTGGATGAAAGAGGAGAAACATTTCCAAGAGATGAAATTAAAGAGCTACACTGGAAACCCATTCAGCAACACAGTGGCTTTTTTGTACAGGGGTTTATCTCGGCCCCATCAGCCACACCTTGTCCCTGTGCAGGAGCAGGCTCTTCACTGGGGCACAAAGCCTGGCCTGTAAAGAGAGGGTGAGGACTGTTCACTGACACTGGCAGCACCCCCTCCTCACATGTCAGGAATGAAATAACCCACCTAAATTCTACATGTTGTGCTCAGAAGAAAAACCAAAGCTTCGTGCTTTCCATCCCCATCAAGGTGGCCCCAGCAGGCAGGATTCCCAAAGCCCTGACTGTAGTCTGCACAGAAATTTTGCATTTTAAGCAGGTTGCAGAATGCCCCCACCCAAAAGTAGGGTGTCACACATTTACAAGCAGGAGCTCACACTCAATCTTTAATTTCACCTACCAAAAGTACACAACAGCTTGTACGACACCACCTCACCAGAACAGCTTCTATTTGTCCCCAAGCCAAATAGGTTTATTTAATAATTTCCCTTCTAGTATATTAAATAATCTCCTTTCTTATAATCACAAAAAGAAATGGGTGAGAATGCTGTGATCCAGCCACATCTGTAAACACTATTTAAGCCTAGCAGGAACTCAGTCAGGTTTGTCCTCAGCTCAAAGCGCCACAGCATAGTCCAGCAGCACAGGCAATTGGTGCACATGCTTATTCCTGCTCTGGTTGCAAACCTGCAGCATCTTGACACCATGACTGGTCCCTTCCTGCCCCTCACCTTGTCCATCGTAGCCCTAAAGCCTTTCAGGGCTCTGCAGCAGGCGGGTATGCAACACCCAAGCTCATTACCTAGCATAGTGAGCCCCCCACATGACTCACTACTCCTTACACTGCCATAAAGCAGAGGAACAGCCAGCAGCCCAGGACAGAAGGTGCACAAGGGTGTTCCCAGCCCTATGGACCCACCTGGGAGCCAGGGCTGGGTGTCACCTTGGCAGTCCCAGCCCCCTCCAGGCTCCAGGGGCTTCTTGCAGGTGGGCTGGATCTCACCCAGAGTCACAGTAGCATTTATGTAGGCTGTTTCTTGCAATACTTGTGGTTTTATTCCCAACTTGAGTGTTTTCTAACTGCAAGCTTAAGGTATCATAAAAGCAGGACCACAGCCTGTAAAAGATCGCCCTACAGTATTTCACAGCAGCTATTTAAAATAACACCCAAGCATACATTGTGCTAATTCTTCTGAACAAATGCAGTTTAATTTCACTTGTTCAGAACACAACCTGACTGAGAACAAAGCTTTTGGTGAAGTGACAAGTAAAATTCAAAAAAAGTAAGACAAATATTTCCTCCAGAGGCTAAACCTACTGCAAAACATTAATATCTTCTTCTACACATCTTCACATGTCTTTGGTGAAACACCTGTCTGGAATTGTTAATAACAAATATTTTTCAGGGTATACACTTCAAAGACAGTACTGTAATGTCAAGCAGTGTAAAACTTTTGAAGTAATTTTAGCTAAATACTTCTGTGACAACTGTCTGAATCAATTTGTCTTAGCTACTATATGCTGGTATTATAAAAACCTAAGACCTGGTTATCAGCCAAAAAGGTAAAAATTTGAGTGAAGTCATAACTAATGAATTGTATGAAACAAACAAACAAAAAAAATTCTAATGTTGTAGGTGATTTAGGAAATGCCCTTTACTTTCTTAACCTCAGATGAACAATGCTCTTTTTCCTGAAAGGACCAAATGAAAAAATATTTCATGTACACTAAAGGGCAACTCAATAACCAATGAAACCATGATGACCCAATAACAAACACTTACACAATGCAAATATTATGTCCTACTTGTTTAGCATAGTGAAATATTAGCCCTTAAGGAGGGAAAAGATACAGATTAAACCTAGGATGGTGCTTAGATAGGGTGGATATTTTTAATTGCTTAACAGCCTCACATACCAAGGCCATAAAAAACACAACAACAAAAAAACCAAATAACAAAAACCTGTGTGCATGTGTCTGGGGGAGACAAAGAAAGGCTAGAGACTCAGAAGAAATTCTGAGAATTACTCACAATTGTGGTAGCAAAAAAAAATACCATCCAACAAAGAAGGTCAAGCTGACCTCAAGATTCTAAGACAGGCTCTTAAAATCCTAAATCATACAAAGCACCATGACTTCAAGGCATACAAACATAAGAGGATTAAGGTAAGTGTCCCACCTAAAAACCTGAGAAAACAAAGATTAGTTCTAAGTACTGAAAAGAAACACAAATCATATGGATGCTGCATGCTCAGGAAGGAATAATTGTTCGGATGTATTAAGAGCATACTAAAATAAGCACTACATAACATAAGGAAAAATCCAGGTTTGATTGCCACCTTCTGAGTGCAAATATACTCATGTCAAAACATAACAAATATTAACGACTCAAAACCTATTGAAGTCAATGGTAAGTTTCTCATTGACTCCAGTTCACTAAGACCCTCTGTTTAGAAAGACTAAGTAAAGACAAATACAAGTATTCTTTCTAGGGGAAGGCAGTAAAACAGCTGCTCTCAGCCCATGGTACCTACCCTTAGGGACTTCAGTAACACTTGTCAACCCAGCTACACAGCAACAAAGCCTTTCCCTATAGGCAAACACTAAGAAACAGTTTATACTACTTAAGCTATCAGACACTCGTCCATATTTACATTTATGCTCCATTTATGTTAGGAGAAAAAAGTGCGGTGCCTTTTAAAGGATGACATTAGTTCTGGGCATTATTCTACAAGTTTGAACTATGATGTCCGTGTCTTGACTTTATAAGATGTCACATGAAACTTAAGCACACACTTCAAATTCTGGATTCGCTTTTATGTCAGAGTATAATTAAGAATAGTACTGATGCAATTGTCAATGCTCCCAACTAGATGGTAAGAGAATACGGACGGTCCCTGGACTGCCCAGCTTTCTACCAGTGCACACTTCTTCAACAAGTTCTTATTCAATTGAAGAAATTCAAGTTTGAAAAAGTCCCATTCATCTTCTTGTTATATGTATGTTGGAAGTAAACACTGTCCTGTGGCATTACTGAGCACTTGAAGACTTATCCTGTCCCTCTGTTCCAATGTAATTCAGTAAGGCAGAACCTTGGACTAATCTCCCAAATATGAATTTTTCAGATTGTTCTGTTGGTTAAAATGAACACTTGCGTCTTTGTACTGCAATACTCAAAAAAGCCTTTCCAAATCCTCTCAAGCCTCTTACTTAATGAAATGTAGATATAAAGTTAGGGATCCAGGAAAACCCTATGCTTTTTTAAGTATTTAGTCAACTAAAATATGGCGTGACATTAAACAAGTCACTTGCCAAGTAGTCTCTTTTGAACTCAGCTGAGAAGGAGTTTACAGCTGAACCAGGGGCAAAGGGTTCAGCA
>NW_009953205.1:777564-808729 GCF_000747805.2 Chaetura pelagica | reverse complement strand
TCAGCAGGTTCCACCTCCTCTGAGCTGCAGCCCCACTGCTGCCTCCTCCATGGAAACGAGTAAACCACACTGTTTCAGTGGGGAAAAACTATGACAAGCAATTAAGTGCTGTCAAGTCACTAACCTTTTCTCAGGAAGCCAGTTAATGGGGGAAAAATTCCCTTTTATTTTATACTTCATTCTTTCTGCAGATTGTTTTATGAAAAGTAACCTATCACATTATCGGGGCTGTTTATAAGCAAAATTGTGTTTTTTAAAGACTTAAGTATGGTCTTAGGTCAAACTGAGACAAATACAGTTCTACTAGCCCAGATGATCCTTCACTGGAAATTACAGTAATTTGTATTTAATAAAAAATATTTTCACCTACAGGCCCAGTACACACCATGCATTTAACTTCTCTCAGGAGGGTTTTCCTACTAGTCTGCTGAGAA
Source organism: Chaetura pelagica (assembly GCF_000747805.2). Classification (NCBI taxonomy): domain Eukaryota; kingdom Metazoa; phylum Chordata; class Aves; order Apodiformes; family Apodidae; genus Chaetura; species Chaetura pelagica. The sequence continues at coordinate 808,295 of NW_009953205.1, read as the reverse complement.
AAGAATGAGTATTGTTCTCCTTCAGGATGAAAAGCAAGTAGTAAGCACATAACTTAAAGAGTACTCTAAAAAATTCACCTCTCCCATTTACTTTCAGCATCCTAAACACAATATGAAACAGACCATTGCCAATTACTTTCATGGCAACATTCTCCAGAATTTGTGTCCAGAGTTTTTAAGTTCAATATTTCTCTTCACCAGAAACTAGCCTTCTGTTTAGAAAACACAAATAAGTATTTTAAAATAATTTTAATAATATTTTCATTCAAATAGATGTACAATTCCTGCAAAAGACTAAATAAACTTTATCTGCAGAATGTTGTAAAAATAATATCACTGGCCAAATAAAAACAGCTTCTTGATTAAATCAGCTTTTCTTCTGAGCTGTTCCTATGTACACTGCCAGGGAGAAACACAGGCTGCCCTGACCCAGCGACTTTTGGTCACGCACTGCACAGACCAACACAGAGCAGGGTAGGTAAGGCAGCAGTATCCAAAGCAGCAGTACCCAGCAAGCACATACCCAGAGGGCTTTTTACTGCCATTTCCTAAGAGCCTTCAGCACAGTCACAATTTCATTCTCATTACAAGAATGCTCTCCCTTCCCTATCAAAGGACTTTTCATGGCAAAACCAACAGCAATTCAACAGCTATACTGAAGGCTTGTTGTGCTGGGAGAAGTGGTGTAAAAACACAAGGTTCAATAAAATAATTGCTTTGTTTTTTAGAATTGCTTCAACACTGATGGGAAGCACAGGCAGAGAGTGAGCAGGACACCCTCCCTTTCCCCCAGCTGAGAGGAATGCAGTGCTGAGGAGTTGCACATCACATTCCTCAGATGCTGCCAGAGGAAAAGCAGCAGCATCCCACCAACCTGTCTGCCACCAAGCACTGTGAACCTCAGTCACAGCCAAGCCCAGCCAGAGAGCTGTTGGCAGGGTTGCTTAGGGGGACACAGTTCTGCTCTCCTCCCCTTGCTGGGGAGGCTCCTGTGGTGAGTTCTCATACGGTCAGAGCCTTGGCAGGGAAACCCCTGAAGGAAAAGCAGCAGCAGAGCTATTGCCTATGGCGATGGCATGGAAAGCAGTGGTAGTGACAAGATGACACTGAGAGTCTGACACTGTAGATTACCTCAGAACCATATCAAAATGACTCGCAGCTATCAGATCTAGATGACAATGAGACTCCAGCATCACTGTCATCTACACTGAAAAAATAAATAAATGCTACATGCCACTAGCCACAGGAATGGATGGTGATTACAGATACACTGCAGCAAGGCTGGGTATGGTAAGGATGGCTCAGGAGCTTTGATGAGTAACCTCATCTCAGACTTACACAATTTTGTCTTTTGATTAAAGGGGAAGAAACATGCATGAATGCTATATTTAATCTAGCAATAATTCAGCTTACAATCACAAAGTGCTGCTAATTGAACAATATCAACTAGGTATGAATAAATACTGAGTTATCTCTCATAATTCTGAAAGTACAGAATGGCAAGGGTGTAGTCACCTGGCTGTGGGCTCGTAAATGAGATACCCAATTGAAAACCTGCATTCAAAATGCCCTCCCATGAGTAGCAGGTAGCAAGCCTCTCTGCAGGCATTAACACAAACCAGGTTAACACACAGCAAACTCAGGCACCCTGGAAGAGCACACAAGGGCCCCTGCTTCTCTGACAGAAACTGAGCAATGAGGCCAGTGGCACCAGTGAGCACAAGCGAGGGAAGAGGGGCACCTGCAAGTAGGGGTAACAGTGAACAGCAATATCCTACAGGCAAAGAAAGAGCACACCCATGTATGAACAGGAGAAAGTAAACACTTCCCTCTATCCTTTTTCAAAAAAGTTATTGAATAATAACTGTATTTTTTCATTTAAGCTAACTTTACCAGAACACTGTCTTAACTGCTGTCCAAAAAACCCAAATTTTGCCATGAAATTTCAGGGGAAAAAAGCTATATCTATGTATATTTCAAAGGAAAATGAGCTGCTTTAGACTGACCACTAAGTTATTAATCTTTTCCTCCCAGACTTATTCTCCTCTTCCTCTTCCCTTTCATTAAAATCATACATAGAAACTACAAGCTAATGAAACAATGACAAACATCTACTTCAATAACACTGAGAATTCTCAAATGTGCTCTGTTTGTTTTGTTTTCTTCTGCAGCATTAACATATTAGAGACTACTTACCACTGTACAAAATTCCTTTCTTTATTTATGAAAGCTACATCTTTACTATCATGATGTGAAATGAAAAGCCTCCTGTACTTGTTGCATACAATTAAGCTGCAACAAAAGCCAGCCCAAGCCATTTCACATTTCATAGGGCTGCAATTATTCTTTAACTGTTAGAATATGCTGTCCCCCAGGAGCTAATTACAGAAAAGCTCTCATCACACACAAGAAACACACAAACAAATCCTTCAAGCACAAAGCAAATGCTCAACATTAAAGAGATGCATTCAGGAAGTCACACCAATCAGTTTGGTTCAGCTAATTACTAATCTGATTTCTGGAGTAGTTGCATTAGATAATTATGATGCCCATTCATAACTTGAAAGCCAGGTCTTTGATTATAATAAAGATCTAGGACTCGAAATAAAAGTAAGGGCAAAGTATGAAATATACATCAGAAGGGGCTGATGGGATATATTTGTTTATATCCAGCACTTCCTCTAGCACTTCTCTTTGGAGGACCCCGTTCAGAGTTTACTGAACCCAGCAGGAGGATTTCCATTAATTTCACTGACATTTGGATCAGGCCCAGAATACCAAGGCCTGGCTTTATGTTAGATTATATTCATGAAATGCCGAGGAATTAGATTTGCTGTTTGTTTTTGGCCCAAAGGCTGCCTAACTCACCCAAGCAGCCCCAGGGCAGAGCTCTGCCACCCCACTCACTCTGGCCAGGCTCTCCAAGCCCTTCCTCCAGGGCCCACCGAGAGCCAGCCAGGTCTGATAAGAACCCAACTCTTCAAAGACTCTATTGTAACCACACTTCAGCTGATGTTTTGTTTGGTTTTGGCTCCTGCAGGATTGCTTTGCTGGAGTTAGAGCTCTTATAAAGCTACAAAACAGCACCCGAGAACCCAGGGCACAGCAGTTCCTCTTGTTTCTGACATGGCCAAGGCTCTAAGTTAGTACAGTGTTGCTTGCACCTGAGACTTGAAAAAACTTTGCTTGCTGAAACACTAATAGTTACACTTTATAGGAAAACATTATTCTAATTAAGTATCTATTGAAATAAATACACTGGCCTCCATTACCTGTCCAGGCCCTAGTGCTTGATCCCTTTAAAGGCTTTATAACAAAAAGGAAGTGGAAAAAATTGTCATCGGAACCCATCAACCACACATTTTCAGGAGGGAACTCATTGCAAGTGACAGCACCAGTACAGCAGAAAAGAATGAGGAATTAAAACTTCACTAGCCTTGCACGTTTCACACCATCCAGGGCAGTTTCTACAAAGCCATTTTATATATGACCATAAATACAAAAAAAATGCAGAATTTGACCTATACTTTTCCAGTGTTATCATGTGTAACACCTGGATTTCTGATGAATGCATGGTGGCATTAAATAAGCATGAAATTTAAACAAATGCTGAACTTTAAGCAGGTAAATTGGCTTCAGTATTATGTACTTAACAGGCCTCTGTCAAGTTGGGGCAACAGCAGTGAACAGAACAACATACTTTAAACTAATTAAACAATAAAACACTGAAGATATTTCAGATGCAACTTAAGGTTCACATAAACCCTGAGATTAAAGAAAATAAAAGAGGTAAAGGCTAGGAACAGAAATATCAGAAGCACATTTTCCTGTGAACCGCAGAGACCCAACCACAAGAGTTTCACTTTCCTGGGTAAAAAAACCCATGTGTGGCTTGGAGAGGGTGCTTCTGCCTAGCTGACCTTGCAGGGGCTTACCACGCTCCTTTACACCCATGCCAACAAAATCACATGGGTTGCTCATTATTTTTTTTGTTGTCTAAAACTCTAATAAAATATAATACACATACATATTCTCTGCCATTCCTCCTCCTCACTATCTAAAATAAGGCAGAACAGCACCACTAAATTGTTTGCTCACCATCACGATGGACTCTCTCTTCAAAGCATTAAGGCAGAAGGGGTTCTCTGCTATTGTTAAACTAAGTGAACGAGAGTTGCAAATCTGTATTTCAAAGTCAATAAACTACAATATTTACAGGGCTGCCATAGCTTAAAATTCAAAACTGAACAAAAATTGTGTGGGGTGGAAACTAATGTTATGGAATCTGAACCAAGGCTACATTTATATTTCACTTTAATGCTCTAGCTGTTTAATCAAAATATGAATAAAAGGTCTAAAAGACCAACACGCAAAAATATCATAGTTCTGGAATTTAGCTTTAGCTTCCTATTGTCAAGCAATTACTGTGTAATTTTTTCCCTGTGACTGAATAACTAACTGTTAGCAAATAATGAAAAGGCAATTACAGCAGAGCTTTGTTCATATTACCCTCTTCATTTTATTCAGGCTATAATTATTGTCAATGCTGGAGGCTTACTGTACCATGTAAGTGGCACCAGGGAAGAAAATGGAATGGGCTGGTGCATGGAAAATTGCAAATGTCACAGCTACCTTGATCATCACCGTTGGACTTCAGAGATTAAAAAAATAAGCAGCAAAAAGCTCTCCATGTATGTTTTGCAAATTCTTTACCTCAAGCTGTTGCAATGGCTGATGAACTCGTAGGGGGGGAAAAATTCAGGTACCATGTTTGTTCTTGTTTTTTTTTTGTTCTTAACCTCCCCTGCCCACCTCCCCCCAGCGTTTTTATTACTATTTAATTCCCAGGGGACACCTCCATTTTGCCACAGCGTGCCCAGAAACAAACTCACAGAAATATTCTTTTAGCAGCACTTCTCATTAGAGATGTCGGTGCTGTTCTGTAACAGAGAGTGGCCTATAAATGATGTACTTTATGGGGTTTGATCTTTACTTCTTTGCCACATACAGACACATCTTTAGAAAAAAAAACCCAAATCTATGACCTGTGTGTGCAGATTTAGTGTGGTGTGTTTAGGGCCTGACACTCACCATTTATAATATGTTGTTTCCCTAGGCTTCTAGTATTTTTCAGAAATGACAGATACAAATAAAAAATGTACCTGTTCCATTTGTACCTTTTTTAGAAATATTAGTCTTGTGTATCATTCATATTGTTTTTCTCTTTGCATTGCTGCTTCCAAGAGATAAATAGAGCAAAACTCTATTTTATGCCTTCATGTGCAGTGTTACAATTGTTCTTAAACTCTGTGACTCATTATATAAGCCAGTTAATTTTTAAAATAAAAAGTAAGGCTGACATACATTATAAGACATCATATGTTGATACTGACTTGTGTTAAAACTTGCTTCCAAACTGACTGGTAAATTTGGCTTAAATTACTTAACATAATACATAAGAATTACTCTGAACTAGATTAGGAAGTGATGGATCTTGGTATTTTCACAAAATTAAGCTGCTTTATACTTTCATGGATCTTCCTGCCATACATATGCATATTCATCACCTTTCTTTAGTCTTTCAGTGAAGAGTTTTTATCTTCTACCACTGTTGCTGAAGGAGATATTTGCCTCACATACTACATCCATAACCTAACACTCCTGATTGTTCTTTCTAGCCCCTGTTACAGCGTTTGGCTGTTCAGTATCCCACAGCATCTGAGGACTTTCTTAGGATCAGAGCAGTGAGGTTTTGGAGTGTGTTTCACCCAAAGAAAACAAAGTGATTTCCAGCAGGAAACTGTAATCCTTCCATACAGGGCAATATGTGGATGGAAAACAGCAGCATTGGGGAAATGGCATCAAGTGAAACTGCAGAAAGAAAAATATAAAAGGTGTTTGTCCTGGGCTCCTTTGCAGCCCTAATCTGGGCTGATGGTTCCTGACTAGGCCCTGTGCCGTCTCCAGGGCAGCTGTCAGGGAAAGGCAGTAGCACTTCTGGAACTTCTTGCATTTAGGGACAAGACTGCCAATTAAGTTTAAGATATAAATCATTACCCTTATGATCCTGATGGCTCAGACATTATACTAAGATAATATGCTTGTCACTTTTATAGCTAATGTCTGCATTTTTTGATGATTTATTTAGTTTGTTAAGTATTGCTTAACTTCAATGTCAAACGTCACATTCTTGCCAAAAATTATCAAAAGGCAGTGTATGATGAAAAATTAACCACTTATTTTTTGGGAGGAAAGAGGAAGGAGTCACAGAAAAATTGACCAGAGTAAACTACTTAAAAAAAAAATTAAATTATAATTAATGAAATTTGGCTGTACTGGAATGAAACTGAAAAAAGCAGTTATTTAATCCAAAGATTCCTCTTCCTCCTAAATGTGTTCATTCCATAGCATCAACTATTTGCCACCATAGCAAACAGACAGCAGGGCTCTCTCATTACTGGGCACGTGGGCTAATCAGCACTAACTCATTAAAATACACTTCAAATATATATTTAAAAAAACCAATATGGGAAGACAGCAGCAAAGGCTAGGGATGGGAAGGATCGTATCTTAGTTACAACAACATAGTTGGGAGCTATTACAGAGGACTGTACATTTTGCCTTTGTCCCTTTAGGACTATCTCAATAACCCTTCCAGGAACTACAAGTCCAGGCTTTGCCTCTTAGGAAAAGCATCCAATTGTGTGAAGAGAGAATCTCTGCAGCTCCCTGGGCAGTAATTGGTGGTCCAAAACTAATGGAAGATATTGCTAATTGTGGTGGACAACAGCAAGAAACATGAGGAGAAATAAGGTGGTTAAATGGGTCAACTAAGCCAGCAGAACTTTTGCTGATGCCCTGGATATGAAATGTACACATGACAATCCACTGTAAAACATCACCTTTCACCACTTCATAGTATTGTTCCCTTTCTTCTTGTGCAGAAGGACAATGGTCCTCTGGTGGTACATCACTTTGGGATGTAAATACACAAAGCAGTATGTTTTTTTCCCCTAGGTTTAGCCAGCAAAGACTACAGAAACTGCCTTTACCCAAACCCACCTCTCTTCCAGGTAGAAGAAATACTATAAAGTATCTGCAAGCCAGAGGAGTTTGCAAAGCAATTTAAGGGACCAGGCATCTCACTTCATGCCTTAAAATGTCTGAATTTTATCACTGTTATTAAACAGAAAACAACTTGAAGTAAACAGTTGGTCATCCTAGTAAAGGAACACATTGGCAGGTGACATCCACCCTAGAGTTTGTGACCAAGAGAAAGAAACACACCTCAGTGCACACAGTGGTGGTCTCCCTTAACACTCTTCATAAAACTTCCAGTAGTTTTGTGTTTTGCTTTGAACACCTGCTGCCAAAATCAAAGGACTGAAGCTTTCTACTGAGTTTCCACCCTTCAGTTTCACAGAGAGCTAGAAAACTTGAGTGCCTTTACATATTGACTCAGATTTCACTCTATCACATGAGTTTTGAGGTTAATCTTACTATTTTAAGGTTACTTGATTCAGGAAAAGTTGAAGTTAATATTACAGGTATGTCTTGCCTGGCTAACTTTATTCCTTTAATTTAATTTCCCACAGTATTAGCTAAACTTCTAAGTGTGTTTATCCTGTTGACTACAAAGAGACATCATCTCCCACCAGCCACACATCCAAACACCTGGTCCACGAGCCCTGTCTAAAAGTGGAGCCTTATAACCCCACCAGAGCACTGCTGAGCCCTAGGGAATACCCCCTGCCCTTCCACAGTGGAGGGTCTTGTAAGCCAAAAGCCTTTCCTATAAAATATCTTTTAGAGCGTGGATCAACATTAGGCAGGGAATATGCTCACACTTGTCACAACTGGCCTTCTATTCAGAAACACTGAGAGCTTTCATTATTATTTGATTGGGGTGAGCAGCACTTATTAAGAAATATACCCCACATGCAAAATGTTGCTCTATAGTCAATTTATTCAACCTAAAATACCACCGGTGTGGAGGTCCAAATTTTCAGCAAGCCCCTGTGATGCATTCCCAACAGCAAAGCTGTGTGCATTCACATAGGCAAACCAAAGCCAAGTGGGGATTAACTGTGGTTGTATTATTTCTGCAATCCCAAAAGTTTGTGTGGCTCATGTGAGGAAGAGGCCACCACTCCATCACCAACCAGGCAACTGTGCTTGCAGTTGTGTGGCTGGGTAGTCAATTAATGCTCATAAAATGCCAGATGCCTTAATGGAATAGTAATAATTCAGCTATCCTATGGAAGTTAAATCCAATACGTAGTTTAATTCATCATTGAAAGACAAATCAACAGCTTAAATATTTGTATTTATTTTTTTTAAAACAGTATAGCTGGGAAATGTGAATAAAATCAATTGCAACTAGCCAGCACAGTAAGGGCAGATCCTTTTTTATACATTTTCCCTGGCAATGCCTCGGGACCTTTGTGGTCTGTGGTCATTTTTCAGTTCTCTGTGTCAACAAAAACAGACTTTTCAGCTCCAAAAGGAATGCATCACACACTAAATCCTTCCCAAATTTAAGTCTACTTTGTCATTTTTTAGATCCTGAATAATATCTTAAACTTTTGGGATTACAGAAATAATAATGACCAGAGCCCAGGCAGTTTAAGCCTGCTGTGCTAATCACAGAGTAAAAAAGTCTTTTATAATAACATCTATATTATATTCAAACCACCCCAAGCCCCTGCTCTTTCCATTCCCTGCAACAATGCAGAGGCCATTGCTGAGATAATGACGCACATCCTCCAGTCCACATCCCAACACGAATGAAAAATAATCTCATCACTTTTTCTTTTCATTTAAAAAAAAAAAATCACCATTTCTTAAAAACAAAAAAATCCCCTGATTTATTGAAAAACATAGTATGATGTCAGTGTGAATTAATGTTTCCCAGAGGCATACTAATAAGCTCCATGACATAATAACGTGTTATACTACACCAGTGGGACCTTAAAATTATTCCAAAGATAACATAACACAACACTTGAAGCAGCAGGAAACTTCCAGCATGCTTTTAGATGTTTTACAGTGTTACTAATCTTTGAATTGCTTGGAAAAACTGAAAGGAAACAGAATATTTAAAACTGGAAGCACTGCAGCTAGAAAATGACTCCATTCCAAATTCCGAAAGTGCACAGGAGATTAATGTCAATGTTAAAAAAAAAAATAGCAGCAGAAGGGGGCGGAAGTTATTAAATGCACTTTCTAGGTTGGAAATGTGCCTTTTGGTAGTCCAGTGAAAATATGTTTTTATTTGGATGAGTTATGAAGGTTTAAAAGAACAGACTTGCACATGCACCAAATTCTTGTTCATGAGAAGTTGGTGTTATTAATTTGTTTATTTGCAAATGAAGCTTAAGGTAACGATTGCCCAGCAACAACATCAGAACATGCTTGGGAAAAGAAGCAAGGACTGCTTTTCTTTCTGTAGCACATAAGGATACCAGCTAATGTCAAAAAAACCCCCATGAAGTCAAACTAGAAATGAGTACACTGTAAGGTAGTAACAATATGCTCTCCAGGGCTAAACACTCAAAGCAGAAAAAAAAAATCAAAAAACACCGTATTAAGTGGTGTGGTTCAGTTCATTAAACTGTCACAATTTGCATTTGAATCTCAATGTTCAAACCATTTATGCAACCAAGCTCCTTGAGTTGTAAGGGAGGAAACATAAATCCCTCAAAGGAAGCCATCAAGCGAGTGCCTAGGCAAAGATTTGCACCTCCACCAAACAAGGCTGAAAAAGTCTTCCCAGACTGAGATGAAGAGCCCCCAAGGGCTGCTGGGAACTAGGGCTAAGAAAAAGCATCATGTGCCTTTTCCAGGGAGGCTACCAAAGAGCTAGGTGGGAGGTGGGTGCTGCTCCAGCTGCCCAGAGAAGCTGGTGTGCCCTGGCCAGCCTGGCCACTTGCTCCAGTTAGCAAAAGGGACTGGGGGCAGATCCCAGCCCAGAAGCAGCAGCGAGTGCAGCCTCACTGAGGTTGTGTGAGCCCTGCTCTGTCAGGCCCAGTTCTGGATTGTGTGCCTCGGGCAGAGACACCCTTCCCTTCTTTCAGATATCAAAATTACAGTTCTCTCTATCTGACATCAACTTTGCTGCACTCTTTGAGTCTGCTTCTTTTATGTTTCATTTAGTTTCAACACCATTTCTTCTCAGCCTTGCTAAGTCCTGTGCTTGGCATTACTTTTGTTCGTTTCTTAAAGGCTAAAGTAGCCCTGACCATTGCTTCCAGCTAAATGGCACAGTGCTCAACCAATGCTAGAAATGAGTATTCTGTGCAAAATATGTTAACCTTTGATCCAGATACAACTCTGGAGTAAGTGATCCCATTGCGCCGCAACTCTTTGATCACTCGCACAAAAATTGGAACCATTTGCAAAAGTGAAGCGTGTGATTTGCACACAAAGCAGCCCTGATGGGATGGTTTGCAGCAGGCTGTGCTATCTGCCTTCCAGGCTGGCAGCACTCTCACTGCTAATGCAGCAGTGGGGCACTGAAACCATTCCATCCTGGGTCAGAAGCCCAAGTTTCTACTCAGAAACACTGAAGAAGGAAGCCTGGTGCTGTGTCTAAAACAATAAATGGTCCCAAACTCAGTGTGGTGAGAGATCTCACATTCCGAGGTACCATGGGACTGAGCAGCAACAGGAGCTGGGGAAGCTACGTCAGCCATGAAAGATTCAGTTTCCTCTTCATTTACTCAACTGTTTCAAGATCATGGGAATCTACAACAACCGTGTGAAACCATTTTCCACAGTGAACCTAGAACACCTGGTGAGCCCTTTGTAGTCTCTGCCAAGCAGCTATCTTTAAAAGGAAGGATAAACCGTAATCTGAAAGTGTCAGATACAGACCACTACTGTTACAATAGCAGGCACAGTCAAGCAGACAGAAGGGGTGCAAGTGGGGTGGATGCTTTGGGCTAGATAAAGAATAAGAGGGAAATAAACGTAGAAAATTACGTGGAAAAGGAAGTACTTTAAGAGTAGGCAAAGGCCACCAAAGGATTGAACAAACACGAGAGCACAGATGAACAGAAAGCAATACAAGCCTAATTTTTAAGTTACTGATACTCCCACAATCCATAACAGAGAAAGGAAAAACAAAAAAAGGGAACTGAAGTACAAGATGAAAAGTTCCTCCCTTCCCCCCATATAAAAGGATAGAAAACTGATATACCATTGAAAAAAATGTGTGAGCCCTGTACCAGTCACAAACTGAAGACACTGCCTGAACCTGAACCATTCATAGCCCAGGGAAAACCAAAAATCTATCCTGAAATCTGTTTCCATTCCCAATAGGAGAGGGGGAAGTTTTTTGAGGAATTCAGCGTGTTCATTTCAGGAAAACAACAAAAATTCCATTTCCTTCACAGAAAAGCAAAATGTAATCTGTTTAAGAGTTTCAGACAGAACAGACAGCTCCCGTTGGGATTTTGATTAATTTCAAATATCTACCACAAGAAACAAGTTTAAATATAGAGGAGAGACTCACTGTAATATCAGCTTTTTGTCCACATGAAGCATCCCTATACAAGACTCTCATCTTGGCAGAGATCCTGTATAGAAAAAACTCTACAGCAATTAAAAAATATTTTTGTTGTGGTTGTTGCAAAATGGATGTGCCCAGACAAAATCCAAGTTTCTGAGATTCTTTTTGCTAACCATTTCATATCGATTGCCTTCAGAGATACTCAGATATGTTGCCTGTGCTGCTCAGAGAAGTTGTTACCAACTAATATTACCATTAAAAACCATTTTAATGTGAAAGCCAAGTGTTCAAAACAGACTTTGACAGCTAACCTCCCAGAATGGTTGTGTGCATCGCTCACTAAACAACATCTGATCACAAGCGGAACCTATCAACAGGCATAGTTAAAAAATCCAGTAAGGAAAATAGGTGAAACTGTGGTGGTGAATGTTGTAAATGCTGTCATTCAGTCAATTTCAGCTTGCAAAATTTTATAGCATTAAAAATAAATTCATTTTCAAGTTAGAAACATAATCCATGAAACCTCACAATCACATTGACTCACAGTGTAGCTGAAAGGGTTTGGTCAGTGAGCAGATGCTACTAAAATAGAATATGAGCTTAATCTAATTGGACTTCTGACACTGACTTCGGCAGAGCATGCAGGGAGACCACCAGCAATGCATTGCTATTGTTGTCATTCCCATAATTGCAGTCTTTTATTCTCAACAAAGCTTATTTTTTTGCACAGCAAAATTACATGACTAGGATATTAGGAGGGCCAAATAAAAAGCAAGTGACAATTAAAATTTAAGTGTAAATTAATTACATGTCTGGCTATTGTCAACTGCCTTAAAACAGCACTGATGAATGAGGAATCTAATAATGAGAAAATGTGAAGTTATGTTCCGTGCTAAACTTCAAGCCTTTGTAATGCAGGTGGCTTATCTCAAAATACTGTTTCTGTGGTCCTGTTCTTCTCATGTCAGACACAAAGTATCAATGTAGTTTGATACAGGAGATGATAGGTAATCTCACAGGCTGCTTTAATTTCTCATCATAAATTTTCTGCAGGGTACACAGTATCTGCAGGATTTAGATTATTTCCATTTGCAAATATTTTTAGATAAGAGTCATAAACAATTATAGATCTAACCTCTCAGAAAGAAACCCACCTTGCAGTCCAGTGAAAAACATTAATTTTCATGATATAAAGTTATAAGTAAGAGAATAAAACATACCGGACAGTCTTGTGGTACACCTTGCCACATTTTTAGACACTGATGCTGCAAGGGTCTCATTCAAAACTCATTGATGCTGGTGCAGTTTTTCCTCCTCATGTCAGCAGATTTCAGAATGAAATAAGACCTTACAAAGCAAAAATCTGGAGGGGACCCTCACAGATGCAGCAATAGCAGCCTTAAAAAGGAAGTCCATATCTGAGGCAAACTTTTACAGAGTAGATTGGGACTGGAACCAAAGGAACCTGCTTCTTTAGGACTACTGACTTGTAAAACACCTTTCTTTATCTGAATTAGCACAAATACACACTTCTTTCTCTCAGTCTTCCATCTCAAATTCTCTCTACATGCCATTTTCCTTCCTGTCGCAGGCAAGATGCCACACAGTCCTTTTTTTGCATGCCACAAATTAACAATTGCTCTTGAAGCATCTTACATGTATTTGTGATATACGGGGAAATAAAAAAAAAAAAAAAAAAAAAAGAGAGAGAAAAGAAAAAAAGCAGAATACATCCCAAGGACACATTGAGGGCACAAGCAGAAAAGCAGTAGCTAGAAAAAGGAATGTGGCCACAAGATCTTTAAGGATTTCTTACATTTCAGTAGTGTAGTATCAAAATTGATATCCTTCTCTACCAAGTTGTTGAAAATGGGCATGAATGCTACACACTGCTGTAAGGTAAGACAGATCCTGAGGCTGGACTCAAGCACTGCAGCTTATTCCATACTCAGATCAACCTTAGAATAGCCAACAGGTTAGAGGATAAATTAAAGCAAATGCAGGAACCCTCAAGTACTTTGAACCTCACCAGCAACCCCCTTGTCTCTCACTGCTTCAGCTGGTTGTGTCAGTGAGCATAAGCAGCTAGTGGAGTTGGTACATTTTTAAGACAAACTGCCACAAGTTATGTTTCTGCACATTTTATTTAAAAAAATCCACACCTAATCTGACTCTATTCTACCTCAAGAGCCAAATAAGTCCCTGGAAAACTATGTCAAACAGAAACAAATTAAGAAACACTGCCAGCCTCAAAGTAATGTTAATCCTTAGATATTCATATAACAAAAAAAGACCCTGAAAATAGCTGCAGAAAAATTAACAGCTACAAGTGACAGATTTCTCCATTACACTAATACTCAGCAATAACTAGAACACCCTTGTATCATCAACAATGTCTCCAGGACAAATCCAAAACTGCTTCATTCCAGCTATTACAAAAAAAATTAACTGTATCCCAGCCAAAACCAACATACTGGTCATTGATGAGAATACAGAGGAAGAGTGAAAAATCTGCAAAACAATCCCAAAACTCACAGTTTCACAATCTTCAGGGTTTCACAAGAAGGGGAAAAATGATAATGAATATTTAACTAAAATGTCAACAATTTGAAAACTAACATCTTAATTACATCACAGAGGTGAGATGAGAGATTTCCTGAGCTTTAGCTCAACATTTTAACTGCAAATGCCCATGTTGCAAATACCGGAAGTTTAAATATTGTATTTATCCCAATCAACAATCCATCTTGGAATAATTTAAGGTATGAATTTAAAGATGAAGTTTTCCTGTGCTGAACTGTACTACATGTCTTTTTCAGTGATAAACCTGATATCCGCCTTGCCCTTCTGTCATCCCCCTCTGATATCCATTTTACCCCACTTTCCTGGCTAACACAAAATCACCACACTGACAAACCAGAAACCACCCAGCAAAGCTGGTTAGGAGAAACCTTTCAATTACTCAACCTCAATACACACTGAGCTTGGTTTAGGATGCCCAAAATTCCATAGTCATTAATGGGATATACTTTTTCTTGCAAAAAAGCAAGCAGTTGAAGTCTAATGGATAAACTTAACATGTCTCTATCCTCTCATGCTGGATTTAAAGAAAAAAAGACAGTATTACCTGCAAGACTAAAGTAAGGAACTCTGTAAGCAGAAGAACTACTATGCCTTAGTCACCACGTATAAGAAAATTTTTCTGGAAGTTATTTTGGGCAAGTGTCTGATCTCATGTTAATAAAAAAGCAGAGCTGGAAGCCCAGTCCCCACACACCCATCTCTCAACAATGCAAGGCTGTAAGGAGACCTGAACCCCATTTTTCTCAGGGCAGCAGTGAGAACTGCACACAGCAATCCCCATCAGTTCTCGTGCACCAAAGTGCACAGCTCACTTTTCACAAGCCTTTGAGTTAAAAGTCAATTTCATGCATATGAAAATAAATATATAATCCTGGTTACTAGTGCCAAATTGTTCCATAATAGTTTGGATGTGTGGTCCAATTCTCCAGCTCAAGTAAGTCAAGTAAGTAGCTCTGCTATGGGTAATGAGCAGACATCAGCATAAAGTAGCTGAGCACCTGGCATAATATCTGTTTTATTACATTTAGCAGCCTTATCTCCATGACTATGTTGATGTTTGTCTTCTGAAGGCTTTAACCCTGAAGTGACCTGTTCTAACCATATGCTGGAAACCAGTTGATAGTGAAGCTGAGGCATCACAGCAGGTGAGCAGCCAGTGAGGGATGTCACTGAGAGAAGAGTGCAGCACTCAGAAAACTGTTCTTAAAGCAGTTCCCTCAGCAGGCTCCACCAATAACCCACCAAGTATGTTCTGGCCCCCCTGCAGATGATGTCATAGGCTTTTTCACACACAAAAAGAAATGGCACATTACTTAAAAAAAAACAACTCACCAGCAGCACACCATGGCTTCAATACCCTCAGGAACTTGTGTGCATGTACTCTAGGGACAAAAACACATGAGGGTTTTACCTCAAAAAATACACACCTACAGCCAAGACATAGTGTCCACAGCTCCAACTATTTCACAACCCTATCCACATTACTCACAAACACACATGTAACCCCAGAGGAAGATACATCTAACTAGATGCTAAGTTAAAGTTCAATACATTATTAGGCACCTTTTGCAAAAAAATATACAGAGAGAACAAAGTGTGCAAATTGGCTTCTGTACATTTAAGATTCATGCCTTTCCTGCAAATAAACTGACGTTAGCATTTGAAGCCTATGGTGTATAATTAAAAATGCCTAATTCACCCAAAGCAAGATTGTCTCAGTGAAAGCTTGTCACCTATATGGGAAAGACATGTATTATGTATTTTTTTGCACTGACTTATCTTTGTTATGCAATGAGGAATGTTTTAACAATATATGGCAAACATGCATTCAGTTTCTGTGATTTAGAGTTGCTACAATTAGCAGAAGTTAATTTTTGACAGCTGTTTCCCCAACACACCACAAGGAGAATTTGAGAATAAGCTTCCTCAATACACCAGAAGCAAAGAAGGTTTCTTATGCTCGTCTGTCAAGAGGAACATCTACCACCATTCCTTGCTAAGTTGTATAGGTGAAGAATTTGCATTTTGAGAATTGAACCTTGAAGGAACAAATAGCTAGTTAAAAATTACAGTAATAAACTACACATTTATAAACAGATTCTAGTTCAAAATTGGTACTGATGAAGACAGATTTCATTGGATATATAAGCACTTTCTCATTATTCACAACAAACCAAATGTGAAAAAGGGACCTGGTATAGAAATGGACACAATATGCAGATGGAACAGTACTAGTCTGAGAAACTAGTTTCACGTGGCATCTTTATCTGTGTTTTTCATTTAATGGAGCAGGCATTAATCCAGTGCACTAAGTTGCAGAATATTATTCTAGTTCAATGGCTATGAAGGCCCAAAAGTGACATGAGATAAGATAATAATCTCTCTCTCCTTAAGGCACATAAAGGTCACAAAATAACATTTAATTACCCACTCTTCTCACATTTATAAGGGAGTAAATCAGAACTACTCCAGAGTGAATATTTAGGAATCAACAACAAATAAAAAAATAAATGGCAATTATTTCATGTATCTGAACAAAAAACAAATTATCTTTCTACCAGAGGAAATCAATTCCCCTTCCACAAACTCCAACTGGCCCTGGTATTTTGCAAAAAAATACTACTGCCACCAGTTTGCCGCCTTTTTTAACATTATTTTAAATTTTTTACTAACTAAACAACTTTCTTCCACTTTTTACTGATTCTCATGCAATGCTTAAATTGCAGCTGAGCATTGATGTCATGTATATGCTTTGTGAAGTGAGAAAAAATGCAACGTTTAAGATTAAACCAAGTCAATGGTGTCCATTATTTTACCTAAAAAACACTGTTCAGTAATGTCATACAATGTATCTTTATTTGCTGATAACTATTCCACAGAGTTGTTGCAGGCAATAAAAAGCATGTACCCCTGTCACAGGGATCCCTTTTGAGGTTGGGGGGAACCAAGCAACACCTGCTTTGTCATACCACTGCCATAAGGCAGGAGCAAACTAGATCCCAACATGTAGCACCTTTAATCAGCAACACCAATAATGGGAATGGATACATAGACCTCAGCAGGCCAGAAAGCTGTAAATTGGCAGTACCTTCATTCTTCAACTATGAATAATCTTACATGTTTATTTTGTGGTGAACATTGAGAACAGCAGATACCAAAGATGCTATTTCCCCATGTTATATGGATATCTAAGAAAGCATCTGAAGAAGAAGGGAGCTATTGAACCAACATAGCCTGGGCAACAAAACATTTTTGAGAAAACAGAAAGATGGGAGCTAATTTCCCTTCTTTTGGCATTACAAGAGAGTTTTTAAATTCTCTGTTCTCAAATCACCATCTCTCAGTTCCCGTTTCCATTACTAATTCTGATTGCAGTCTCAAGTATGCAGCCCTCATCAAAATCAAGAAGAGCTGAACATTCTTATCTGCAGGCAGACCAGACTGCCTGGAAAACAGCCACAGGACAGCAGTGATCACTGAGTGGTGACAGCTTAATTCACAGCTAAGGTGCTATTAAAACAGCTTCCAGTGTTTCCAAAGATGTTCAAAAAACTAACTCTCATAACCCCCACCTGATCCCTAGTCATGACAGTAAGAGAATGACCATGTAATCCCTGTACTCCTCCTTTAAACACAGAGGATTAGCAGATCATGTGTGTCTGTAAATCTGCATTGTACCAGACAGTCAGAAGTCATGATAAGAGAGAAACATACTTGTAGTGATGACTAATAAAGCAGAGCTTGTCACTTCTCTTGGGGTCACCAGAGCTGGATTAAGCCTATCTAGCTTCCTTCACAAAGATATACAGGATACATTTTAAAATGTAAATTACCACTCCTGCCTCTGTAAAATTAACTGAAGAGGTACCTAGGATGCACTCATTATCACAATAGCACAGCTTTTCAAGTACTGTTGCACTTACAGCAAGACCCATCTTATAACAACACAGGGAAAAGTTTGGATGACAGGAGGAAACAGTAAAAACAGTTGACTAAATGGACTACACATCTCCTGAAATAAAGCACCCTTAACTTTGGGATAATTTGTTATTTTGCCTTTTCCCTCTAGGCAGAAAGTTCAACCAGAGATAAGTAACAAGTAAATCCCTAAGGTAAAGTCTGGGTGTCCCTGATGTCCAGAACAACAATCATCCATGTCTGTAAAAGTTCTGGGGTACCAAGCCCATGTCCTCCTCTGGGCAGAAATATCACACAGCTACATTTAATTCTCTTCAGTTTACAGGCTCCTATGACAAGTAGTTTGAGAACAGCTAGAAGCTACATCACAGGAACTTGTATCTGTAAACCAGGAACACTTCTGATGAATTAAGAAAACATATTCAGATGGCACTACATCAGAAAGGACCCCAAACAAATTAATCCCAGCTCCCCAGGGAGGCTGAATCTTGACCAGGCAGAGTCAAGCAGATGCAAAAACAAACATCTGCACAAACCCCAGTGAGTGGCATCTGCTGCTGGAAGCAGATACAACACAGAAGAAAACAGCAAGTTTCTTCCTCCCTTCTCCTTCAAGCCCAGTCAACAAAGGAGTGTTTTGCAGAGACCCTGGGGTTAAACTGAAGAATTCTCCTCAGAACTGTTGAATGAGGAGCTGGACACCACTGTTAGCTCCCTGGAGCACTGAGCACTGCTATTTAATCTTCTAACATGCTGCAGGCAAGGTCATTTTTAATCCTGAGAACAAGATATCATACAACTGATTGACAAAACCTTTCTAGAACTGCATCAATTAAAAAAAAAATTTCCAACACTTGGCCATAGTTAAAAGAATAGTAACTACAACTGATTCTGAGAGATTAAAAGGATAAATCACCAGAGATGTTGAGGAAGATAAAGCCAGTAAAGTGAATAAATGTTCTGGGTGTGGAAGGAGACAGGCTGGTTTATCAGCCAACAGCATGGAGTCTCAAACCTAAGGCTATTAGGATTAACGTTGCTCTGTCCTTTAAAAACCCTCTAATGTATTCACTAAAATGAAAGAGGAAGAATGTGCCTGAAGTGAGGGAACATCTTGACAGTGCTGGTCTAAGAGCCTGAGAAATGTTGGGAACCAAATCCTTCCATTTGGCAGCACAAAAGTCAAGAGACAGCGTGACTGTAGATGGTCTGGAGAAACATTCTTCCCACTGTCATGCTTTCTAAGACTACTCTAGTCTGAGTAGTCAGTTGTTCAGGTAGAATTATTTAATTTTGTCTCCAGAGATTAGTCTTGCCATTAATCACCAAAAATCAGTAGAAAATTTTGTGGACAGGACTGCTAAAGGGGGTATGTAAGGAAATGTATTGGTATGACTTTTTTTTTTTTTAGGACACACATATCTGGAAATTTGCTAATCACTTCTGTGTGAGAGCAGCTCAGCATTAAAAAATACTATTACTCCCTTCCATAGCTATAGCAAAACAGGTATCAGCATGCCATACTCATCTATCCCTCTGTGGATTTATATGTAAATAGGCAAACACCTTCTTGGAGGTCTCTTATTTTCTAAAGAACTCTTTTGGCTATTTGCTATTAAAGCTGTATCCATACATATAATATTAGTCTGCCCTTTGGTCTTCATGAGAAGAGAGGCTGTCAGAAAGCTATCTTCATTTTTCCAGAGGCTCACCCAAAGCAGCAATGCTTTCAGAGGTAACAATATCCTTTTTTAAAGTGACTTCTAGAGATAGTAGCTATTTTTGCCACAAGTACAGTGCTTAAAATGGGCTCTTTATGTAGAAAGATGGACTGTCATAAAAAATACCATTCCTAATCTGAAAATTTAGGAGACATTGGATGAGGCAGTTACACATTTTGGGGTTTCAGTGCCAGGGAAAAGCACTCTCCCTCATCCCCTGGACCACTAAGAATGACTCTGAAGAGTCATTATTTCCTTTTGTGTTTTTCTCCTATTAGATCTAGCAGAGCTCCATCTTGGCACGTACAATTCCCCCCTGGGTAAGCAGAGAAAGAAGCAATTAAGTACAAAATGCTAACAAGATGTCTGAGTGAGTCAACTGTGTTCCTAAAGTATCTGTGGGTTTTTGTACACCTATAAAAATCATTTCTAGGTCAGAGAAAAATAAAAGTTAGGGCAAACCTAGAAAAAAATGTCATATTAGGATATTTATATAAACTGTCATTCTTGTGTTTCCCCCAAACCTCATGTGCTCTAAGCAATCAATCAACAGCCTCCACAATCAGACTCTGAGTCCTGATGGAGTAGGAAGATGTCATCCAGGGAGGAAAACATGTGGAAAATCTGTTAGCCATGTGTGTCATCACTGATGTCAACGTTTAAGTATATATGCAAAAACTACCTAAGATTCCTACAGACCTACTGCAACAGAAATAACAGAGAAAGCTTTCTCAGACTAAAAGGTGCTACATTTATCTCAGCCTTTTCTCCCTTGGTGGGTTTTACAGACCTGTAACACAGGTATATTTTCTAGGACTAAGAGCAATTTGCAGGCTGCTGTAGCAAACAATTCAGGGGCAATTCATTACATGAATGAAAGTTTTCAGCTTTAATTACTGCCACAAAAACCTGAAAATAAACCCCTATTCTTAATATATTCTGAATGTGAGCCATTATGCAACTCATTGCAAGTAGCAAAAGCAGCATTTAGATTCTAGAGATTCCCAACACAGCTTCACAAAGTGAGAGTTACATAGGCAGTGATGTTCCTTTCAGATCATAGAGATACTACAGGGATTTTACAAGGGGGGTAGGGGAATCAGCCACTTTTCATTTCAATAGTACACAAATACTGATGAAAGCACACCCTATTCACAATTAAACTTTTAAAAACTCCACTCATTTATATCCACATACAAGACAGCGGTGAATGGTACAGGATACACACTAAAAATGAGATATTAGAAAACCACACAATTTGGATTAAACAGGAACCACATCCACAGCTTGGAAAAAAGGCACCCTACACAAAACCTTATGACAGGCCACGTACATCTCTGTTATGGTAAAACTCAAATGCACTGTCACTAAGTTTCTAAAAATCAAACACCAAGTCCTGAGCAACCTCAAAATTTAAGCCACTAAATCTCAGTAATAGTTTTTAAGGAGAGTTCAAAAGCAAAACAGAAAAGTCAAAGTCCAAAGGTATCACAATGGCAGATCAAAGTGTGAAAAGGGATTAATGGCATCTTCTGCAAATGAAGTTTAAAATTCTAGTGTATTAGAGAAGGTCTTTTTTGAAATGGTAATAGGCTATACCTGAGCTGAAAAGACAATTAAGATAGTGTTAATTTTTTTTATGGTATCTGGCAGTAATATTTTTATCCTGTTAATTATACAGTAGACAGCAAATGTATATAATATGATAGCTCCATGCTGAGATGACATGCCTGCTGCCTAGTTAAGTGGCTACATTTATCCTATAATTAGCTTGCAGGAATGTGATTTGCATTGCATACCTAAGAGTATATATAATGTCAACTATGCCACAAAAGCCTAAAATGGAAACTGACACTCTCTTAGCTTTGACCTCTGGATATAACAAGGTGATGCCTCTTGTGACCTCCTGCTCTTTGTATTCAAGCGCACACAAGAAATGCATTGAAGTAATGCTAAATGTATGACAAATTCAAAATGTACGGAAATTTAAAGGCAGGACAGAAAATCAGGGCTGATGCTTCAGCCTGAACTCACCCCTTCCCAGGGAATAAGGATAATGATGGTTAAAAGGCAGCATCTGTGATTTATTGGCATTAACTTTGAATGCGTTTGCTCTTATAGGTAGAAAAAGCATTTCAGACTTTCAGGAGCATTTCATATATATCTATATATATCTTTAACTGACATAGGAAATACATAGCTTTTCTATATAACTACACAAGTAACAACTCATCATTTAAACTATGTAACGTCTGTATTTTCTGAAAATTCTGTTTGGGGGTAGGTGTAGAGGACTCTGCTGCTATAGATACTGCACATCTGGGTGAGCAAGCACCTGGAATGAAATCTTGACCCTGTGGTTGAAGACACCTTTGTCAGCAATTTCATTCCTACTCATGTCAGAGAGGGCCAGATTCTGTTACTCTCATTTCAAAAGCAAGCTGTCACCATATTCTGAGTTAACCCACCCACTTCAAGCTTTTTGTCCATATATCACAACAGTTTGCTTCTGGTCCAAGAACATAGAGCACCACATGGTTTTGAGAAGGAAGCCCACCAGTCCAAATCCAGCCTAACTCTAGCTACAGAGAGAGAGAGAACTTGGGAGATCCTGCCCTTGCAATATGGCCAGTAATTAAATAATACTAACACATGCAAAAAGAGTTTTACTTATATCTGTAAAAGTAACACTTTTTTCATTCCTACAAATTTGTTCCCTGAATTTTTCTTTACTTTTCCACCCAACGTGTGGTAGCATCTGCATCTTAACTCTTAACATGCTTTTTGATGCATTGCCATTTCACTAATGCTAAGTCACTTGCAATTCCTCAAACCAAAATTTCAGCCTTTTCACCACTCCCAAGCTGTGCATCTCAACCAGGTTGCTTCACAGGTTTTGATACCATATAAAAATTTAGAAGGCATTCTCCATTAAACATTTAACCTTACATTGTCATTTGCTTTCTTACCCACACAAATACTCAAGGATATGTGCCTTTGTTTGGCAAGTTCTCAAGAATCTTTTCTTAAACTGTGTTTTGGGAATCTTTGTTTCATGAAGCCACTTGCCATGGGGCAGCAGGTCTTCACCAATCAAGTGTAGGTTACTGTGGTTCCAAGGACTTGGTCTGATACAAAATTCAGGGCAGCTCTTACATTCTTCCTTAAAAATCTGACTTTGGAAATGAGCCTATTATTCTGTCTCTTTTTGTCCAGGCTGAAATGATACTTTAAACTTCTCTATTTGAAGTCCATAACATGCTCCCAAGTATGTGTTACTACATCTGTTTGCCTTATTGAACAGCTGAAAAGCATTTGGACTATTATTCACTTTTTTTATTACTATTCAGAACATTTCTGTGTATGTTCTGGACATGATTATTTTTTAAAAAAATAATATTGTTGATTGTTACAACACCACCTGGTGTTGCTGGCAGCTGTGTTCTTAGGACAAATCTGCAGATATCTGGGGTTTCATTTAAAGCCCAAGGTCTGGAGGTATGTGATTAGAGATAAGTCATTTGTTTGTTTGTTTAGGGTAGAGGCTTGTTAAAAAAAAAAAAAAAAGCAAAAAAGCTTAGTCTTGTGAGGAAAAGCTGCTAAATATGACCCCAGTGTATCCCCAAAGGATCAGAAACATCAGGCAAATAAAAAGATCTCAGTGTCTTACTATCTTTCATTTCACACTTGACTGATCATTTCAGGGCATCCATCGACATGGAACATTTCCACCAAACACACGTGCATGCTCAGACATGCACACACACAGACTTCACACACATTTTGACGGGCTATAAAAAGCAGCTAATACAATAATTGTCACCAAAAGAGTGGTTCTAATATAAATCTTCCTCACACCTTCTCTGTCTGCCCAGCAGTGTTTCCTAAGAGTAAGGAAAAACTAAGATGCTCCTGTGGATATTCCTACTGTCCAACATTCCTACATTCACCAACTTCAGGAATCGATCCTGGAAAATGTGTGGAACCACTGCCTACACACGCTGTCTTTTTGCTGACAGGCAACTGCATAAGAATTGACACCCTTGAAAAGTGCATTATACACACAGTGCTACAATTCCCAACATACCCAACAGGGCCAGACATTGAACTGCAGCCCCAGTTTAGCAGGAGGTATGTCATAGGCAGTGAAGTTTGCAATGACCTCATTACATTAAATGGAAATCCCAAACAGAAGAACCCATGGTCTTTCCTATACTCTTGCATGTTTTGTGGTTTTTTGGTTGGGTTTTTTTTGTTTTGTTTTGTTTTTTTAGTAAAATACAACTATTTTTCCACACCCATAGCTTTTTAAGGTTCTAAGTTGCTCCTCTAAAAAAAACCTCTCTTCAGTTATCCTGATAGGCAAAGCTTTTCCAAAATCCCATGACATTCTTATCTAAGAATCACACAGCAGGATGCTGGAGGACTTGTTTAAACAATAGCTATTTTGTGTCTTGATGGAGCACCTCATTTTACAACACGTTGAAACACAAGCAACTTGATTAATCTTAGTGGGTACCAAAGAGCATAGCACAAATTCTACCCTATGGGAAAGCATTTGTGCCAGGTGGTAGAAACATTCACTCTGAAGACAAATGGATGGTTTTCAATAACGTTGTCATTTTTCTCTGGACCTGCAAGGAAAGTGTATGAGCCTTCTGTTCTGAATTTGGTTTTCAGGTTGCTAAAGTCAGGCTATCAGGAAAAAAAAACAACCACCACAACCTCAGCCAACTAAACCACCAGTTTTACCCCACATGCCCACCCAACTACACAAGCCTTGGTTGTGACTTGTTAAACAATGTTGTGTGTCCTCTTACATTTAGGCAGCCCCTCTCCTCACTGGGATTCTGCTGGGAACACCAGACCTTCAGAGAAAAGGAACAGCCACCAAGTTCCATAAATTTCTCAGTTTCCCACCAACCAGCTCCTTGCCCTGCCATCATCCTGGGACGGCTACAAGTTTCCCATGAAATATTTCCCCTTGGCTCTACTTGATAAACTCCTCAGTCCTCTGCTCTCCCCAGAAGTCACCATTTAGCCATTGAAGTTACTGTTTATAAAGAGTAACTTCTGCAAAGCCACTCTTGATATGCATAAAGGATGTTGTATGTCCATACCAAGGTGAGGTACCTACAAGTACAATTCAAATAAGGATACCATGGATAATTATCACCAGAAGACACTACCCCAGCTGGCCCCTGCTAGCTCTCCATTTGCACAAGGGTCACGTTCTGCTCACTAACAGGGAGAACACAAAACCCGAAATTCAGTGAAAAGATGTACATCAAAGCACCATTTGGAGTACTCAGTTTACGCTTCTAGCAATATTTAACTGAAAATCAGTCTCACTTGACAGTAGGTAAAATATAGTTTGTGCAGTATGATACTGCCCCCAGGAAGACTGAAAAACAAATGCCTTGTGACTAACATGATTCACAGACAACGTAAGCACAGACTGCACGGGTTAAGAGTGAGGAAGAGGTTATGGGAAGCTAGTCTCAGTTCCTAGAGCACCTGAAAAAATGTTGGTTTTTGAAGACAACCCCAAGGGAGAAGCTTGTGGGAAATCTTCTAAATGGTGTGAAAGAAACACAGCTTTAAGATCTGCTAGTTTAAACAAACATTTTTGTTTTGTCTTTAACTGGAGCTAATGAAGTGCCCCACTTAGTCTGAATCGCTAAAGGGTTATAACAACTAATACCAACATAGCCTTAGGTCAAGAAGCCTGAGCTTAGCAACTACCTTTTAGTATTCAAGAGCTGCTGCAAAACAAGCAGGGAAATCTCCAGAAGCTGAGGAAATAGATCCACCTTCAGCTCCGCTTTGAATTCGGCTGTGTTTGCTGAAGAAACAGGAGACAGTGGGAGCTAGGGTTTGTCACAGCAAACACTCCAGTCACTGATGCAGCTGACGCCGAGATACATAAACAGTGCTTGAGAATGTGTGTATGTGTGCATGGATGTGCACAGTATGCATCTATTTTTTTTTAATTTATCTTTTTTTAACCAGTATTAAGCAATCTAACAGTTTTCTAAATAACTGGTGTTTTTCCATGAAGTGACCTGGGTGCTATCTCAGAGAAGCAAAAGAACAGAACAAAACAGAAGACGACTCTGAGTACAAAAGAACCAAGCTATTCACATTTTATAGATGATAACGTCACTGCAACATGAAGCTAAGGAATAGCACTGAAGTTGCTTTTGTATTAAAGGTCAGACGCAGTTTGCTTCCTTACATGAGAAATACTGCTGAGAGAGAACAGTTCTATTTCCTTCTTCCAAAGTTCACAGCAGTGATCCCTAGCTGATGAAGGATACCACAGGACCAACTTTAAGCTTTTTAACATAACAAAAGATGTTATTAAGTATCTATTTAATATTTTTAACGTATACTCATTCACATCAAAGCCTAATCTATAAAGTTACTTTTAGGGTTTGGTGTTCAGGCAGTCATTTGTAATCACTTGTTGGAACTCAGGTGCAGTGTAACCAGGGATTCTACAGCTGCATTTCCCCTGACCTGAGCTGCACCTTAACAAGCAGAATTTGTGTTACCAGAACAACCTCAGCAAGATGGCTAGAGATTTCCTCAACCCTTCAGTGTTTTGAAACGTTCTCCCTTATTGCACTGTGCAATTTGGAGTGAGAGATGAGGACTCCCAGGCTTTGCTTAGAATTGATTTAACTCCATTTTAATGAACACCATTTCATTATGTCAACTGAAACAAAAGCTATTATTGCTTTATAAAGTCATAGCACCATCCAAAGCAGACAGCAAGCAGGTATTAGCCAGTTCATTGCTGATGCTGGGACTTCAAAAGCTGGTGTAGCACTAGCAGAATGGCTACATGGTGATGCAGAACTAACAAACTAACCACACTGTCTTCTCTATATGGGGACAACATATGGGTACAGGTGAGAAAGCTTCACACAGGCTGCTGGCTGCTGCAAATAATGGCCAGAGTTTTCCTTTTCCTTTCCTAAGAAGAGCACTTCCCTTCAGCCAGCTAACTCGTGTCAATAAATACAAGCACATCAACCAGCAAATTCTGCTGCCTCCTGAGCCTGTTGGCCATAATCTCATGAGAAAAGCAAGCAGTTCCATTTTTTCTAATTCTGGGCTGGCTGTGTTTGTGTCTGGGAAGCAGAGAAATGCCTAAACACAGTGTTTTTAGACTTCACCAATAGGCAGCACATAAAACGCTAGAAATGCCTTTGATCTTGGCAAAATTAGGAGATAGGACTGTATGTGGGTCAACCACCCCTTCCTTTTGCACTCTTGTAGAAGAAGAAAAAAAAGTGGCAGCAGAGCAGCACAACAAAGACAGCATTGCTCCTTTGAATGGAGACAATAGAGGCAAGCAGCTCTAAAATAAAGATATTGTGATTAGGTTATACATTCCTTTTAAAAAAAAACCCCGCATTAATTTTGATTTATATTTAAATAAAAATGATTAAATTTTATCTTCTGAGATGGAAATGTTGTGATAAATACTGGCCCATGGCCAAACTAATCTCTAAAGCCTACAGCTTACAGCCCCTGTTGTCTTGTATGGATATTTGAATGGCAATGGGTTTTATCAGTATTTCTAAAGGCACTCATTTAATTATGTGGTTGTAAGAATTTTCAAAACCCTAAAGAATTAACACTACCAATACATATTCATATTTCTCAAATTAATTCAACCTGAACATTTGAAAATATTAATTTAAAAAACACACTCATTTATTTTTATTTCTGTAAACACTCAGAGCTCTTTTCTGGTCTTGTTTATGCACTCATTTTATTTTTGTATAATTACCCAAAAGATGATGCAGTGAGCTCTCTTTCTGTTACATAATGCTGGCAATTGATCTATGTTGGTGCTTTATCCACCAACAGGAGGGTGCAAGAAGCCCAGAGCACTCAACAAAGGGCACCTGTGTGTGTGGGGAGAGCCTGATTCTGGTCCCACTGGGGCAAACCCACTGATGGTCCATGTTGCAGCTCCCCATTCTCAGTGCTGGGAGACCAAACCCAGCACCTTCACTGAGCCACTTACACATCAGGGATGTAAGATGAAGGCCATTTTTTAAAGGCCTTAGTGGCTGAGGAACATGGACTCCTTCAGTGTGCTTGCTCCTGAGGAGCTTTACCAAACCACGGCCATGTCTGTGCTAAATGCAGGAATGAAGATAAGAAGACAGGGCAGATTATGTCCATTAATTGTCTGTTCTTGGTGACTCAAGTGTTGCTGCAGATTTTAGATTTAAAAGAAATCCATCAAGGAAAGTGCTACTTTCCATACAAAAGCCAAATTATTCTGTACAATGACCAAGTGCAGGACCACCCACTCCCAAGCCACAGCCCACGTGGCCTTGTGTTTTGCCACAGAGGAACGTTACCAACAGGCTGATGCCCACCACATTCATGTACAGGCTTGTGCATGTACAGGCATGTGTCCTGACCCTCTGCTGCTCATGGCTGCACAACAACATTTTTGTTTGTTTCACTAAATGCTCAGAAAAAAAAAAAAAAAAGGTCAGCCTAAACATATTTTTGGGGGTTATGTGTGTATTTGATTTTTGAACAAAGAAAATGGTATTTCTAGGTAAAACAAAGCTTTACTGTGATTTGGAAAACTGAACATCACAGAGGGCATGAAGGTTATTTTATACATAAAAGGAAAAGCTTTGTAAGTAAAAAGTGTTCTTACCAAACAAATAAATTTGAATGTTTCACTTTAAAATGTTAAAAGAAAACAAGTCTAACTGAAAATTGGGGGAGGTGATTTTTTTTTGCCTAATTCTTTACTCTGTAAAATTAATTTTGACTTACCATGTTCTCCACACAGCCTATAGCAATATGTAGAGTATCAAAACAGAAGCCACAGCACCACTCTTTGCAGGCCCCTCTCCACACTAGTGCAGTCTTGCAAAGCTGGTATTCTAGAAAATACAAACTTTCCTGCTTGAGCAATTATTACTCTGACATCACACTCCAGGGTATGCAAAATATTGTGTCTTTTGACAACAGTTTGCCCAGTTTGACAGGGCACACAGATACCTTAATTAGGGCTCTTTCTTCTATACAAGCTCATATGCAATTATTATGGCATCATTCTAACATATTTACTACACACAGGAGAGAAAACGACATCATGGCTTTTTAGCTGTCACTGAAACTAAACAACTCACAGGTACAAATGGTTTGTTCTAGATAAAGAACTAATTATCATTTCTATGAGCAAACAGAAACAGTGAGAAGATTTAACATTTTGAGAAACACAAAATCTATCCTATCCCTTAGGCATCTACCATATTTCAAGTTCAGGAATGTGTCAGATAACTGATGTTTTTAGGCTTCTTATAGCCCACATACTTCTATCAGTTTAACATAAGTAATAACAAAACTAAATTCCCTATACTACCACTAAGGCTGCTTAAAGGACTTGCTTTGCTGCAGAAGCCATGACATAGGGGACTGAAATCTCTAATGAAATGCCTCGTACATTGATTTATGCAGCTTTAGTGGTACCATTAACTGAAAAATGTTCTTTTCAAGGGCTTATAGAGAATCTGGTGGCTGTCATTGTTCATGATTCAGTGAGAAGACTGGGTCTAAAATTACTATTGCATTTGGGTGGGTATGGGAAGGATGAAATCTGTCCTCATTTTGTGTTAATATTTCATACAACAACAAATATAAACCTTCCATATCTAATAATATATTAGATTCCATCTCTAGCACATCTGTCATTAGGCAATTGCTTGCAAGGTTTTCCTGTTTAGAAAAAAAACCCTCAATTTTTGACCTATTACTAAGGTATATTTTTTTGGGAAAAATACATACATGCACAAAAATATTTATATAAACACATATGCATGCATATATATGTGTATAAGGATAACCAGGCAGCAAGCATTTTAAATTGTATTTCAGACACTAATGCAAGCAGCTAATCCTATTTACATTCATATTAGCCCTGGGTATCTTTTCCCTAAGATTCACACATTTGTATGCTTGCATGAGTTGAACTGCTTTTTGCATGATATCAGTACTTTTGTAATTTAAATCTATAAAAGGCAATTTCTTTTAAATATACTTCCTAACAGTGGGTGAAAGAAGCACTAAACTTATTTGAGAGCTGTACACATCAGTAAACATGTGCACTGAACTCCAGGCAATGTGCTGTGAGAGAATTAATCTTATACTGTATTAGCTAGACAGAAAGATTCTGGGAGTCAGAGTAACAAGTACAGAAAATGTCCATATGTTTTCTTCCTACTACCTAGAAATAGATGTGTTTTTAGGATTATTTCAAAAATCCAAGCTCTCTTTTTTTTTTTTTTTTTTTAGTGAGTGGTTAATTTGACATATCCTTACTTTACACTTTTTAAAATTTGTAACAAAGGTAACCCATATATAGCTCTAATTAATTTTACTGATCTCTTAACTTTGACAGCCTTCCTATAATTTATTACCTTAATTCTAATCAACCTCACAGTGACCACACTTTTAAATCTATCATCTGCTTGTATTCCCTATAAATATATGAAGGCCAAAGTTAAGGATGATCTTCTCAGTGATATTACCAGGAATTAGAGAGAATTCAGACATGAAAATCAAGGCCTTTGTATGAGCAAATACTCAGATGTGCTTGAGTAGGACACTACTTCAGGCTGTAAGACTTGAAATGGATTGTGTGCAGTAACTGATAATGGTGGTTTTTTACTATTTATTTGATTTTTAAAGTTGTCTTCATATGAAACGGCAAAATTTGTGTGTGGGGGAAGAGACTGATTTTGAAAACCCATTTCAAAATTCTGAATAGAATGAATATTCATGCCCTGTTGACATGTTCCCCAGAGGCTGGAAAACACCTTTCTCCATTTCTTCTGTAGGTTAAGTCCATCTATTGCCCCAATCTTCTACACTTCTGCTCTCTCTCGTGCCCCTTCCTTTCTTCTTCCCAGATCCTGAGCTTTTCTGCTCAAGCACCCCTGTGCTCTGCT
>NW_009953205.1:772385-777520 GCF_000747805.2 Chaetura pelagica | reverse complement strand
TTGGAGCCTCTCTTACATGCCTCTCTCTGCCTTGCCCATCTTGCTTGTCAATGCCATCTGATAACACCTTTATAACTGTTACATTGATTATTCATGCACAAAAAGATGTTTGGAACATGTTGGAGAAAAATACTCTCAGATTCCTAATGTCCTTTCTAAAAAATCAGCCATTTACAAAAGAAGTGAGGATGTAGTGAGGCTTTATTTCTTCCCTCACAATTTTCACATCAAAACAAGGCAGTATATATTCTCTGACATAATCTAATAATCCATCTGTTGCCACATGTAAATATGTATGTGTGTGCTCCTGTTTCTATGCACATAACAAAAAACAGAGATCACAGTGCCTAGAATGGTACAGTTGACAAACTTTTCAAAAAGGAGTGAACAGCTTAAAAGGAGCTGGAAATTTCCCATGTTGTCTCATCGTATTCGAAATAAGTCACACACCAGCAGCAGAGGCAAGGACACAGCCAGCAGCTGCAGCTCTCCAGAACCACATCTAAGGGCAGCAGCACCGTGTGGTTTTGTGTCTTGTTTTGCCTTACTCCTAAAGGGGTCAGGAGAAGGATACTGGGAAGGGATTCTTGCATTAGGAAGGGCTCTTGCAAGCTGCCTTTGAGGAACAGTCTCCCACAGAGAGCGCATCTAGAGCCTGTTTAACATCACCTCCTTCCTACCCACCTTTTAGGAAATACCTCTGCAGAGCAGTTCTTCCATTTAATTCTAGCATTTTAGACTTGAAATCTGGATGCAAATACTGTTTTAGTGATTCCTCAGTCACCCAATGGGATCAAACAGAACTGATCTCTGCTCTTTGAAACAAGCAGGTTTTATGCATCTTTCCTCGTGTGTCAGATTACGGTTTTTCCTCCTCCTTTTTTTTTTTTAGGTGGGGAGGGAGAAAAAGAAATGGGAGGGAGGTGAAGAGGAGGAGTAATGAGGGGCGAACTAGCAAACAATGGGCAGCAATGCAAGGGGACAGTGTTGCTAGTTTTAAGTGTCTGGTTTTGTTCCAGCCTGTTTCAAGTACTGATATGGATATGAAGTCACTGGCAAACTAACACCCTCAACTTTAGTTAAAAGAACTATAAATCTGAAATGAATGTATAAATAATATGCAACTGTCTAGACAGTATAGGTCACTTGCAAAGAGACTGGGTCAGGAAAAGATTGTCCATCAGTCAGACAACCATAACTGATTCTGATGCTAAATAATGGTTTAGATATTCAGTATTCTATATATGTGAAAGGCTTCACTGAGCATTGGATCTTCCCAACCAAAGTAGCCTTCTACTTATACATATCTTTATGCAGCTGTAAGAAAATGCACATGCTATTTAAACATTAAAATTAATGCCAAAACAAAAAGCCATTTAGCAAGGGACTGGAACCAACCTGTGTAATTGGCTTTTGGTAAAGCAAAAGTAACTATCATACTCTACCTTCAATAAACAAACTAATCCTGTGATACCAATAGAATCCTAAAAAGGGCAAGAATTAAAACTTGAAGCTAACAAAGAAAGTTATTTCCACTTACAGAAGCAGTTCACAAACACATTCAGGGAATCATGTGCTGTATAGTCCTACTTTGCACTCACACATCTCAGAACATGCTGACTCTCAGGTACCACAAATGTAACCACACTAACTACACATGCTTTGGAATTAGTTTGTGCATTTTTAACCACTATTTTAGTAGAAGAAGTAAGTGGCTTGAAGGTAACAACACTGCCATCCTAATGCTTTCAGGATATACAGTAAGTTTTGGCAGGACTGGGGACAATAGCAAAGACCTACACAAAATACATCCTTTATTGACAACTTACAAAGAAAATGCATGGGTTAATCCTGGTTCTTGATGAGAAAAAATTATTTCCAGCTGAGAAAAATTAATATCAGGATGGACACAGTTAAAATGTTGCCTTTTGTGAAGTGTTGTTTTTTTTTTTTTGCAGGTTTTGGAAGAGATTTTGTGAGAGATCCTATTAGCTGATAGTATTCTTTGTTTCTCCATCATCAGCCTACAGGCAGAGATTTAAGGCTTGGATACAAACAGATTATGCCAAAATAGCTGTTTCTGAATAACTTCACATGTAGATACTTATTCTGGAATAAGAATACAGTTATTCAGAAATAGCTACCCTCCTTTAAATTCAGACCTTGCATTAATCCAAATTGGCTTTCAAACACAGCCATCCCTTAGGCTATTAGAAGCCTGATTGTGCCTGGTGTTACAACCTTGTGCAAAAGCCCTCTCCAGCCATTATCTCTCTAATCAAATGTATTCTGAGGTGCAATCTGTGGAAAACAAAGTTGGATTTACACAACAAAATATTTGAATCTCTATTTTTCTTGCACCTTTTTTAGAATAATTTCTGCCAGCTGTTCAAAGTGGCTCTGTCACTACCATCAGGTATCCCTACACTTCATCTGATTGATTTCATAAACCAAGGTTCAAACTTGCACTGCTGGCTTGGAATTAAATGTTTTTGAGTCTGTAAGGCACAGGTCTATAACATCTGGGAATATTTGAGGGCAGTACAGAGTCTTCAATGCTGAAGCAAATAGAAGGGCCTTTTCATTTTGGATGTGTCTGTACCATTTCACTGATTTTAAAGTACTGTCCAGTCAGGCACATAAACTGGAGGTTTTTTTGTAAAAAACAAGTAAGAAAAAAAAAAGCAGTTACACTTCTTTGGAAAACATCACTTATCTCTAAGTGGGTTATTTTCTTCCAGATGCCATAGCTACATTATAAACAGGGCTTAGTAGGTAACTCCAAAGGCTTGTCTACACTTGAAAATTAATTTGGATCAACACAGAAAGGTGAATTGAGAGTACAATATGTTTTTATAAAGTTGCTACTTCACAATAAGCCCTCAGGTGCTTTTTTTGTAAATGGATATTCCTTAATGAAAAGTACTTTGGAGTACATACAGAGCATGTAAAGAAATAATTTTATATATTTTTGTTAAATACAGACAACCATTGGAACCCCAGTTCCACTTGAAAAAAAAATAAAAATAAAAAGAAAAGCCCACATTACTTGGTGTGACATTTAATAACTTTCAAGTATGGTCTCTCCCTCAACAGTCTTCATACCATTGCATTATAAAGCTAGCTCATTACTGACAGCAATTAAAATATGCTGATTTCTTAAAGAGAAACAATAAAAACCAAAATAAAATGTAACAGCCGCTAACCAGCTGGGAAAGAAAAACACTGCAATCTGTTTGGGAGGGGGGGCAAGGGGGGAGTGATTTTAGGGCTTCAGGGCACAGATTTTGCCAGAATTAAAGGGCCAGCTGCAAAAAAGCATGCTGGAAAACAAGACATTTTCAAAGTGTCTCCAAAAAAGGGAGGGAGAACACAATGAGAAATCAGAATGTGACTGTGCAGCTTCTCAAAGAGGGCTCTTCCCTTCACTGTAACTTGTGAAAGCTACAGAAGCATCCCAAAATGTTCAAAATCGTAACGGCTGAGCATGGCATGAGCTGTCAATGCATTAATGAGAACACTCCCTTGTCCTCACAGTCCAAACGATAGTTCAGCACTTTCAAAAGCACCCAGCACTGGGCTAAAGGCACAGCTGTTCAATGGGAACCCATGCCCAGCACTTGCAGAAGACCCATGCCCAGTTAAGAACAGTGATCGTTAGCTCCTGTGCTGGAAAAAAAGTAAAAACCCACAACCATTCAGCCTTAACTCTGACCTCTTAAAACAGACCATTCAGCTTTGCCAGAACAGTAGCTATTCCTGCTCAGTTGTGTGACAGAAAGCTCAGAGGTGCCTGCCTTCAGGAGACAAATCAGGGCTCTGGACTCAAAGATACAGGAACTCCCTTGCGAAGCAGAGTAAGATGCCTCCTCTTCTCTTCTGGATTTTGTACTGGAGGGGTGCAGGCACTTACTTTGTACCTTTGTGAGGTGCCCAGTTCTTCCCATGCACACAGACATTGCCCTAACCAGATGCAACTACTGCAGTGTTATCAGCCCTTTGCTGAAGGGGAACCTATGATGATTGCTACCTTCTCATAAAGCTGTTTACAGGCACCTCCTGACCACACAACCCAGACTTTACTGCAGTCCATGTGCAGCATATCCCAGACACACAGAAAGCAAAGCTCTAGTGGCACTGACTCACATTTTTTGACTCACACGCTCCTTACCCATTAGCACAGCACAACAGTATTGCTACAGGTTTCTAGCACAGAACAACAGCCAATATTGTCATGTTATGAACAGAAGAACTATTCACTTCATAATATGGCTTCAGTTTCCCATCAGCTTAGAGCTCACAGCTGACTGGAGCACCAATGCCACTCAGAGCAAGAGGGCAGGAAGGGTGGATGACCACAGCATGCTGGAATACTTTAGCTTAAACCGTTGTGAAACCAGAGGCAGCGGTTGCATCATTGCAGCTTCTGGCTTCAGGGGCAGCTTCCTGCTTCATTCACAGCTTTGTGCATCTCTACGTTTTCTCACACGAGGCACTGCAAGTGTGCCAATGCTGCACTTCTGTCCCAGAAGACTGATGAAAGGGAGCCACAGCAGGCAGGGACAAAAAAACTGGATCCCTGGCAAATGTACCATCCAGTCACATTGCTGAAAACTACTCCTTAGGAACGTCAGGGCATCTGCATGTGAACTTGGGCCTATTCTCTTACTGTTCAAACCAGGATAGTCATCCCAAAGGAACCAGGGGATAGAGTTTATGACAATTCTATTCCCTGCTTGCTTCCCAAATTACATTTAAGTAATCTGACTAGTTAACTGTTGGCTATTTTAGCATTAAAATTTGGAAGATGAGAAGCTCATTTTGAAAGAAAATTTTATTGCCATTTTCAACTAAACTTTAAAACAGCACTTGGAATGACTGTAAATATGCAATTTAATTCTTCCTAATGCAGTTGCCTCTGCCAACACTGTTTCATTGGTTTGGTTTTTTTTTTCTCCCAGATCTATTTACATTTGATGTACCTGAGGACCAATCTACCTTTATGATACAGAAGTAAAGTTTTCTTAGAGTTGCTGTTATGTTAAAAAGGCCAGACTTCAGCTTTACTATTTATTTATATACATTTTCTTCCTCCTAAACCCTAACATTGGGTGCATTGGCAGGGGGGGGGCAGG
>NW_009953205.1:765453-772359 GCF_000747805.2 Chaetura pelagica | reverse complement strand
TGGTCAAAAAGCTCTTGCAAATTCAGTGATGGAGAAAGACTTGCCAACCTTCCTACAGGTGAAACATGCAGGCAGTGTCATCAGCTGCCCTTAGAAAAAAAGGAAGATTTGTAGGTGACAGAACCACACAACCAGAAGCATGAGGGGAAACCCTCTGGCAAAGCTGCTTTGAGTTTAATATTATATGGAGGATCACTTGTATGGTCATTTAGACCATGATATCAAAAGGCTCAGTGAGGCTGTTCTATGCAGAATGCCATTGGAAGTCAAGGCACAGTATGTAAAATTAAGCATGAACAATCCTTTGCAGAACTGAGGCCATATTTAGTTAACCTTTCACAGAAAAAAAAAATATCTTAAGGTTATTTTCTAAGACTCTATTAAGTCCTACTGTATTTTAATAAGAATGAAGATTTTGTTTCCTTTTTTGCCACTCAATATTTACATGGTTGAAAATATTAATCCAATCTAATCTTTTCAGGATCAAAATCCCAAGCAACATATTGAGAAATGCTGACGAGAAGATAAGCAAGAAGGAAGGCCTTTTATATACAGCCTTGCATACAGTCAAATCCATTTTAAGAGTCTAACTTTAATGAGAGCTTTAGAGATTAAGAAAAAGAAAAAAATGTTGGGTTTTTTTGCATGTAGAACACTTGGAAGAACAAGTTGCCTTCAAATTTCTGTCACTGAAGACAAGTCAAGGATAACATTAGGAAATCATGATCATAGAGATGCCAGAAAAATTAGTCAGAATGTGTCATGCTGCCAGATCAGTCTCCTTCCCCAAACCAAGAACGTGGTCTGGACAGCAGAGAAAAGGAAAAACACAAACCACATTTTTAAGACTTGAAACCAGAAAAAAAAGGGGGAGGCTTTCCTATTTTTGAAAAGTTACAAGCTTTTGATTTGTGGTTTTAAAAAATGAGGCGGGGGCATGGGGAGAAAGGAAGCAAATGACAGTCCAAAGTTTAAAAAAAACGTGCATTTCACCTCAGTCAGCTCTTCTAGAGGAATGGACCTTCTGCAGGGACTAGGCAGAGTTGTTCTCACACCACCCACATAGCCAGTTCATCAAAAACTTCAAAAAACATCAAAACCTTCAGTTTTTTCCATGTTTGTTTGAACAGTCACCTCTAAAGCACCTCTGCTTTGGCCACTGAAATACCATTCTAAGCACAACTTCTGAGGACACCATTGTTGATATTTTCTAAGAAAAAAGCCCTAGCAAGATGCAGAGCCCAATTTTTCTTCACCAATGAACCATCTCTTAAAAACAAAAGCTGCTGATCAAACTGTCAAATTCTAGGTAACATACCTCTAAAGCTACAACTGATTTGCTATTCATTTTTTATTGAGTTACAAATAACAATGAAAAATACAAAGAAGCTTAAAGACATTAGCATTCTAGCTTGATCTCTTAGCTATCCATGGAAATCTTTCACACATGAACATATGCTGGAAGAATTCAAGGAGATATCCAGAGAGAAAACTAACAGTATCTAGTGCTATGTCAGTTCAGTAAACAACACTCAGGGTGAAGAGGTAACTAAGAAGAATATTGTGCATTAACATTTTTCATAATATGGAACAAGATGTTTTACCAAGGTGCCTTCAGGAATCTGTAATCAGTGATGTCGGTCAAGCAGAAAAAATATCTTAAAAACAACAACAATAAATACAAGGGAGCTATTAATTAATCTAGTTTAGGCAACAGAAGGTGTCCTGAAGCCTCACATACTCATGAGGTACCTGTAACTGATCAAGATAAGAAGGGGATTCTGTCCAGAACAGCCTGCCCCTGTGCCCATCAATTATTCTACTTAAGGTTTTCAGGGCAAGAGTTAAGGCCAAATTCATTTCCACTTGTGACTTCCTCTAGGCAAAACAGCTACAGCATCTTGGCCCCAAATCTCCATTCTTACATGGGAAATGCTGTATGATGTAAAGTCAGGCATTTCAACAAAGTGGAAGTGCAATGGATAGCTCCTCTTGTCCCTCTACTGCAGTCCTTATCACACACTCTTCTTGAACAAGGTTTTCAGCAGC
This sequence comes from Chaetura pelagica, assembly GCF_000747805.2. Classification (NCBI taxonomy): domain Eukaryota; kingdom Metazoa; phylum Chordata; class Aves; order Apodiformes; family Apodidae; genus Chaetura; species Chaetura pelagica. The sequence continues at coordinate 770,310 of NW_009953205.1, read as the reverse complement.
TTTCTAACAAGGGGCTCTGAAAGGAGATGTGTGATCTAAAGCAAACTGAAAAGGATGCTGTTCTTGTCAGAAAGGGATCAAATCCCACACCAGTCAGAGCACAGCAAACTATCTTCCACTCTGTCAGCTACAATTTGCCTGTTTCCTTCCAGCCAACTGTCCTCAAAAAATAAACATCACTACACAGAAATCAATTCAAGTCACAGCACCAAGTTGGATTTAACTTATTCCCAAGTCACCTGTCCCAGATTCTCTGGATTAGATCACCAGATGCTGGATAATATGGTAGAACACACACAGGCCACCACACAGAAGATAATTGCATCCACACTGCCTACTGGAATGAACAAAATTATGTATGGCAAGCTTACAACTTAAGAAATTAACTTTCTTTACCTTCTGACACAATGAACTGGATACTGTTCCTCTAAATTGCCTTCTAAATGAATTAATTTTGCAAGTTACTTTTCTCTAAATTATCTCTACATGGTTAATTATATATGTTTCAGAAATACACATGTGGAATGGTCCTGTAGATTAAATGTCAACGGTTTTGAACAAACTTTCCTCTTGATTGAAAGAAACAAAGAAAAGTCACGAACTGAAAACTCTCAGCAAGATGGAACCAGAGTTAACAAAGACACTAAGATACACTTCAGGCTGCTAAACCTTCCACTCTTAGGACAAGAGTGAACATGCCTGAATCATGGGTCATTCCTTGGACAATTAAGTGGAATTATTTTAATTCCTTGATACCTTTACAACAACACAGTAAATGAGCACAGACATAGCTCTAGTTGTAAGATATGACATTTTTCCCAATTCTCCAATTGCTCCCATGCCAGAAGTGAGGCAGGGAGCCTTGCACACTCTGACCCTTCTGTGTCATGTGGGATCCCTTCAGAGTACAGCTAATGCTAGTACAAATACTTGAGTCCAGAGAAGTACATGCAATCACAGCTTGCAGTCTTGAGAACAGAGTTCTCACATGTTTACAAGCACAGTTGAAGCAGATGCATTCTTAACTTTAGGAGAAAACCTGAAGGGAACTTCATTTTGTAGTACTCATCTCAGCATCCTACCCTGCTGTTGGTTTGTTCTCATTTTTACCCATGACACCATAGCTCTGATCAATGCCACAGAAATATCTTGGAATCATGGCTAGTATGGTAATTATCAAACTAACAACCCAGATTGCAGAACACCAAGCTGCTTCTGTGCAGAAGCAGGAGGTTCCAGTTCTTGTAATATCCAGACACTCACAGAACTGCAAAGCTCAGGTATGGCTTTACTGGCAAGCAGAAGACACTCCACTCCACCCACTGGCATCCATTAAATATGGTCTTCCCAGAAGTCATGGTTCAGCCTAAGATGGTCACTTTAGTTTATGAAATCAGCATTAAAAAAACCCAAACAAACCCTTCTGGGAGAAACCCTGTACAATCCTGGAAGTTTGTCAGGGAAAATATGTTATATATTTGTCTTGATTCAGAAGACATACAATTAACACACTGACATGTCTCTCAAAACAACACACCATTAAAATGTTCTTTCTTATGAGCAAAGTCATCAGCCTGAGTTTGTCTATCATTTTACATGCAAACATACATAGCTAACCAGACATACAGAGTCTAACAGTCACTCTTGTCAGAAGACCAGTGTCCATACGTTGTCTGGATGATTAACGGATCACAGAGAACATGGCCCACTTCAACTTCTACAAACCCAAGTTTTTTCAGTCCATTTCAGATGGCTATGTTATTGTTTTTCTGAGTAAGGAAGAATTCTCATACTTTCAGCTCTATTAAACACATATCATTCCCTATTCAGAATGTATCCATAAACACAGTGCCAGTGCCCAAAGAGTCAATGACAGCCCTGCAATCCACAGCCCTATTTCATGCATCGCTATTACAATTAAAAGAGCAATAAGTCTTCATGCAGCATAAATACACATATTTACTACCTGGATAAATATTAGGTATTGGAATGTTGAACTGTTCCTTGGTGGGATCCCAGCTGTGCTCAGGAAGACAGGACTTTGCCCATTCTCCATAAATAAGTGGGTATGAATCAGAGGAGACACCTGCCTCCTTCCACCTGACTGTTTAACTGGAAAGGTTCTCAAGCCTGCAATTGATCTCTACAGTACAAATTATTGCCAGCAACATCAACGAGATGCTAAAAGGTTTACGCAGAGTGACCAACCTCACCATTCTCACTTGTTTTGTCATTCTCAAATCCTTTCTTAAATGATTCAATGTTTCTTCCATTATTCACATTCAGCAATGTTACTACACTGAATGGGACTAAACTGCTATTTTTTTCAACTTTACACTGTTACAGCAAGCTAACTTCTCAAAACTAGTTGAAGAAATGTTCTTTTCCGAGAGACTGAATATATTCAACTCTCTCTTTATGAGCAAAGATAATAAGGTATCTGAGTAGATCAGCTATTTTACTTTTCTCTGCTAAATTACAAAAAGACCCCGCAACATTAAATACTAGAGCAGAGTGCAAGGAGTAAGTTCAAAAGTGAAATGTTCCCAAAATCCAGTAGGTATCTGTAACAGCAGGTTTCACTTAAAGTGGGTATCACTTTACTGGTTTTAACAAACTTCAAAGTTAGTGTCCTAATGCTACTCATTTTGTATGTCTGTTTTACATCAGTCACAATTGTGTATCACGGTTTCACTTCTGCCTGATACTTATCATAAATTTTTGTAACTGGAAAGCACACTTAGTATATGGATTGAATTAAGAATGGTTTTACAAAGCAGCATGATAGCAGACATTTATGTTATTAACTCACTTTTTTACATATCTGCTGATGTGTTGTTAGGGCATGTTAAAATATGGAATGGTAATCCATACCACATACATCAGCAAGATAAATACATTTAACTGAAATAGAAACAGAAATCAGTTTTATGGGGATCCCTTTCAAGTCACTGAAATATATAATTTTTAAAAAAATAAAATTATTAATTTTTAATTCATTATACCCATTTAATCCAATAGAAAATGGCTAATTTTAATAAAAATAACTACCAGTGCTGATGGTGAAACCTTATACACACAAAGTCTCTTAGGAATACAAGATGGGAGAGAGACCTTGAATACTGAAAAGATATTCCCCAACATGGAAACTTTGCACTATTAGCCTGCACATGGAGTATCCTGGATTGATATCCTAGCTCTTGGTCTTTCTCACTTGGAAGAGCAAGACCATGTGTAATGTCAGCATCTGCAGGACCATTTCAGGGAGCTGAGCAGACACCTGCCAGCCAACTCCCACAGGTGCAATGCAGCCAAGTTTCTTTTTTCCTTTAAAACAAGTCAATCCCAAAAGAAATGCTGTTTTACTTATCCTTATAGAAAATAGATCCACAACAAATGAAGAAGGATCTGGGAGTAGGGGGCTGCCCTAATTCTCAGTTATAGCTTGTCCTTATGCCTCAGTCCTCTTCCAAAACTCAGTGACCTCGTTGCTTGGGACAGAGACCAGCCAGTGCAAAATGGGCTAACTGGGTTTAAGCAGCTGTCATTAGAGACATGAGAGTTAGCACATAAGGCCCACAAGGCCCTTTGCGTGTAGACATGGCCTTGAAGAAGTGATAACAACATAGACAGCAATGGAGAAAGGCACGCCAGATGCTCTGCTAAAGGGACACAAAATCATTCCATTTTTTTCAGTCACATTCCTTCAGGTGCCAGCATCCCTCAGTGCACACATATTCAGTGGCAGGTGAGAGCAGTGCAAGTACATTTTGCTGCATTTCCTATGCCTTTGATTCAGTCTGGATAGGATATTCATTGATGTCATTCAAAAATTTCCCTTGTTTCATCCTGAAATACAGTTTTTCCAAGGCTAAGGAGCATGTCACTCTAAGCAGTTGTTCACAAAGGATTGTTAACCTGGAGAGCTTTTTCCCCAACCCTCTCCCAAAATGTAGACTCATTAATACCTGGTGTAATTAAATCTACTGTAAAGCCTGTAATTTTATTAGAAAGACTTGATCCTGCCTGGCCCAGCTACCCTTTTTCCAGTCCTTCTAGGAATGCACACAGTATACACACAGTTGCCAGTCACCAAGGATCAGAAGTAGTCATTTGTAAAAGGGAACATAAAAATCTTCTGGGTGATCTCAGGAGCAAATGGTCATACCAGATGCATTTCCAAGGCAAAATTAAATTGTTCCTCCAGGCTGTAATAAAAGCCAGTCCCTGGAGCTTGTTTTAGGAGCATTTCATTGATCAAGCAGTAGGAAAAAGAAAGGCTAAACTCCAAGAGAAGGGAAAATTTTAGCAGGCACACACGTATTTGAGCTGCATGACTGAAACCTGTTGTATTTCCTTCTTTTCTTCCCCCTCACTACATGGGCCTTGTCCCTGGAAGCAAGCAGAGGTCTCAGAAAAGCATCCCCTGCCCAAATGCATACACCATGTCATGGTACCAAACACACTCACCTGCCTTTATCACAGCAGTTTTGCCTCCAAGGACTCACCCAGGGGGGGCTAAGGAATAGCAGACTGCACAGAGGCTGCAGTGTTTTAATGCCAGCTCTGTTGCCAGCAGAACTTGACCACAGGCCACTTCTTCTCCCTCTTTTGTGTGCAAAGAGTTTGAGGATTGGAAAGCAGAATTCCTCCTTGCAGAGATCCCAAGTGCTGCAAAATCTCCTCTGCAGTACTGGTGAAACAAAGGACTTTACCTCAGACTTCAAAAAGCTAAGAATACTTTCTAGGAAGCTATTGCTGCTGCTTGTCTCCATCCAACATCCTTTAACTGATGTTGCTGCCCAAGCACTGGCTGATGGTACAGCAGGAACACAGGCACAGTATGAACACTCAGAA
>NW_009953205.1:760069-765242 GCF_000747805.2 Chaetura pelagica | reverse complement strand
AGCAGGAATTGTAATTATTTTCCTGTCCCCTTCTCCAGGTACATCCAAATACAGTGTTTACAACTGTCAGACATCAGCAGACATCAGCTCAGAAATCATAGTTGCCGCCATCAAGGAGGAATTATTATTTATTGTAATTTTGAGATTATACAACAGTTACTTAGCAATTTTAGAGTACAAACAACTACTTTAATAAGCTTACAGGTAAGTTATTAGTGCGGTGGATAACTTCTTTGAAACAGTAATTAAATTACTCCCTCCCTTGAAAAATCTACATCATCTAGAACACATTAAAGGAGGCATCTCAGGTACTGACTTGTCCAACACTTATAAAGATGTAGGGAGACATGAAAAGAAGATGCTGAAATACGTATAACCACAGAGTTCCAGAATAACAGAAGCCAAAATCATAAGATATCAAAGATCTTTGCAGTCTTTAAATACTGCTAGAGGCCACATTAAAATAAATAAATAATTCAATTGTCTGCATCAGTACTTTGACTCCTGTTTAGACTGCATGTTTCAGGGGCAGAATCATCTGCCTTAGATGCACACTGCACCACATGCCATGTCCCTAACCTGTAACTAATGCTCCTAGAGCAGTTCCTGCACTACCTGTACCTATCAATATCTGTATCTACACCACATAATGCCATGCTCACAACACACTAACCACCCAGTTGCACAGTCCATTCAGACACAGCACCAGCAGAAGCCAGCATGGCTGGATACACACCATGTCTCAGACCAGCAGTTACAGATCCCCTTTTTCATTCACTCTTTGAGCTTGTTTCTGCGGCCTGTTCTTAGGAATGGCTTTTTTTCTGTCCCATACTGAGCTGCAGAGCCACATGAACAGGTGGGGACATGAAGACACCCTGAGGTAGAACACAGAAAACTTACACAGCCAACATAAGGTCTAAGTTCAATTCAAAGAATAAAGACAAGCCTTTCAAAAGCAGAAACTCATCTACTTCTGTAGTCCTGTTCAAGCAAAGAATTTCTACTGCTACACAAGTAGGGAAGACATTTTTTTTCACATAGGAGAATGATTTTCCAATTTCAGACTTATTTAATTTGCAGGCCAATTTAGGAAGAAAACTGTTACTATGTCACGGTTAGAACTGATAGACAAAAACTGTATCGACAATCCTGTGTTATGTAAACCACAATTTACCCAAACAACATCCCCAAAGGTTATACCCTTGTGCTACATGTACAGTGTAACAATTTCCTGGCTCAGGCACTATTTCTGGTGCCCATATGTTGTGTACAAACCACCCACAGCGAGAGTCTTACTGTTTGGAGATACCTGCTTGCATGTGTAATTCATGACACATACATCAGTAACAGCTGAAATGCACCAAAGTGTGTAAATCCTTAAAACAAAGAAAAATACTGCTTTGTGCAAAATGAGGGAGCCAGACACTTCCAAAGCAGGTATGTTCCCCTGATAGACAAAGTACATTACAGTAAATATCCATTCCTATTAACTATGAATGTTATAATGAATGTCTACATAAGAATTTGGATAACGTGCAAATTTCTATTTTCTTTTAAAGCTAGGAAATGCCATCATCTTTCATCAATAGGTCTTGAATAAAAACTACTTATTCAGATCACATCTTGTCTCTGTGTGTATAAAGGGAAGAAGTACTTCTAGACAAGGAATTGAACAACCCCTGACTACACAATGCACCCATACAAGAACTTGACAACTTTATGATTGGAGACATTGTCACTAATTTTCCCAGGGGCCTCATAAACTTAAATGGCTCTTCAGGTAAGGACTGGGTTTCCACATGATACTAACCTCAGAGAGAAACACCTTGAGACTGAAAGTCAATCATGAGTCACTCTCTCCTCCCATCTACAGGCAAGCCACTACCACAAGAGCAGAGAACTGGTCAATAACAAAAAAAGGCACTTTTCGTCCAAACACCCATAAAATCACAGAGAGCAGAAAGAGAAGTCATTCAAAGAGAAAAAGGTGTAGCAAATTTTGCCATTATCTTTTTCTATTTCAGGTTTATGGTGGTGAAATGGAGAGCTTATGCACTTCACTTGGATGTAAGGCCTCCACCTGTCCCAGGGACAAGAGCTTCCTTTAGCAGCACCTTGTGAGATGAGGTACCAGCAATGTTACTTCAAAGGAATTCTTGACAAATGTTTTGTCAACATCTCTGAACACAACACTTGAAATGAACCTTCTGTAGACACTATATATAAACAAACAAACCTGGTAGGGTACAATACTAATCTTAACACTTAAAAAACCAATTAAACCCAGCAAGGATTTGTTCAAAGAACTAACATTAAAATTATTCTACTTTTCAGGTGAAGTGTACATGCAATTTTCACAAACAAGCAGTTCTCAAAAGCCTGCAAAGATTGACTTACAGGATACAGTCAAAGAGAAAGCCTAGATTCATCAGTAGAAGCTGAACATTTGCTATACATTTTAGGGCTTTTTTTTTTTAAGCTCAAGTAGAATAGTTCACTGACTGTGTAATAGTTTCTCCCAAGGTAATTTGCTGTGATGCTAAAAATGGTCCCAGAATATCAGAGGCAAGATTTTATTTTATGATAAAACTAAAAAGCGTATAAATTATGGTTGGCAAAATAACCAAGGATAACACTAATTTATGTAAATATGTACTGCACAATACAAAGAAATATTCATTTTTGAGGAGCATATAATAAGATTAAAAATCCCGCTGATTAAAGCAAATAGCCTTTTTAATGCATTTTGGGATAGATGGAGAACATTTCCAAACATGAAATAGAATTTTGCTAAATTCAAAATATAAATAAAAGAAAATTAAAGTATTAATTAGAAACAACAAGCTGTATTTCTGATCACAGCCAAGTATACAAATCAGATAAGATAAAAAGGAATTTGATATCAAGAATTGTCTATCACCTACCTCATCTGCCTGTGTGATCACAACTTCTGGGCTGCTGCTGTCATCTTTTCATCTTCATGCTGAGCTTCATCTGTTCCTCCATGTACTGGGAGATCCGAAGAACCACAGTCAAGCACTTCGCCAACAAGCTCCTCATCTTCTGGAAAGTCAACACTGAGTGAAGTCTCAACATCTTCTACAAAGGCTGACAGGGACCCTTTGTTAGCACCGTGCACACTGTCAGAGGTTACCTGAGCCTCATCAAAGGTCTGGTGTCTCAGGATGACAAACTTTGTTCCCTGTTGAACAAAGACAAGACATAAAGGGCCTTTCAACGGGACACAGACTTCTTTAGCTTTGCCATGAACTATATTTGATACATAAGGGATCCTAAGCATGTAGGATGCCAGAGACTATGCAGTTTCAAAGCTTGTACAGTATCTATCAGGGAAAGGATTCTGCAAAACAAAATTATTACAGCAGCATTCATCTATTTCCACAGAGAAATCCTTTACACACAAAAAAGGAAACCTGCACACATTGTGTATCAAATAAACAAGCAAGTCTCAGCAAGAGGAGGAATTTTTTGAATGCACTCGCTACTACCACAAGACTCAGACTGCATTCCCAAGTCAGAGCACTGCAGGGTTTTCTCCCTGTCTCCCAAACACCTGGTGTGGGCTGCTGCTGGCAGAGACAGGCCGAGCTCCATAGCTCAGTAACCCGCCAGGGAAATGAGTTCCTCTGTCTAGGAGGGATGTTAGATGCTATTGGCACTACAGTTAAACTCATCTTATTAGCGTTGTGTTTATATAACAAATACAACACATTACACATCCAAGTAACTCACGCTCATGGCAGTGTTATTCAGCTCCTTCCCTTCCCACATATTTGATGCTTCATCTCCCACGAAATTCCAGGTTTCAGCACTGGGAGGATTCTCATCCAGAGCTTGCAGTTAACATCTCATCTTCACCCTCAGACATTAACTGTTGGACATATGAGAAAATAACTTTTTTTTTTTTTTTAATGCAATCTACAGATGTATGCTGTGCAACCTTGTTCTCCTACATTTTATCATATAGATATCATTACAATTATTACTCTAATTGTTTCTACTTCTGGCCTTTGAATAAAATAACTTGACAACCTTGTTCTCCTACATTTTATCATATAGATAAATTATTTCATTACAATTATTACTCTAATTGTTTCAACTTCTGGCCTTTGAATAAAATAACTTGACTTAACTTTTTTTTCTCCTTCAAAAAATTGGCAGAGTATGACTTTCCAAATGACACAGGACATAATTTACTACAAAAGGGAAATGTTCTGTGACTAAAATGACATAATGTTGATTTCCATGCAAAGCATGGTCTCAAGGATTTATGGAAAATACAAGAATGACCACATGTAAGTCTAGAGTTTCACTTAATAAATCTGTGTAGCAAATTTACACTGGTCAGTTATGTACCCTAGTAAAGCCACAATGATCATTGTTCACTCAGGGACCAAAATTTACATTTGCATTTGGGAAAAGCTGAGATCTTTGAGAACAGCAGATTCATTTCAAATATCCATAAAACTCAGGCTAAGGGATCTACACCACAATATGAATGAGCTCCCCTTTCACAACAGCAAATTAGCAAGGTAACGTGTTCACTCCCTTCTACGCCCTGCCCAGCATCATGGTTATTGCTCAGAAAGCAGCTGTGTTGATTAACATCTGAACACCAGGGACTGTTAGTCTGCTACACATTTTCATGGTACAACTTGCAATTACATCATATCTTGACCCACAAAATCAGTATAAACTCAGATTAGATCCATCCAGTGTTTCCTCAGGATGCTACAGCTGCCCCAACACTTCTGATGTGTTCAGAAAAGCAACACACAAACAACATGGCCAGTTCAATATCTCAGACAGGTCCACAGAAATTGTTTCTACAGCCCACCAGCACAGATACTGGAGATCAAGGTCTCCTTGGACATGATGTGCTAGCAGTATTGTAGTTTTGGCAGCGTAAGGCTATGAGTAAATGAAAGCTTGTAGGAAGAAGTAATGTCTTTTAAGTAATTGATAACTGATATAGTAAGCTCTGAATGGGTAAGCTCCTGGTCACAGAAGTCCTCCTCCAGCTCTGAATCTGAAATGTCAAGTGGAAAACAGCAAAGAATGACTGCTCTGAAGAAAAAGCCTCCTGAGGAATTAAGGACAAACTAAGACTGGATTGTAATCAAAAGGTTTGCATCTTTCCTCACTTTCA
>NW_009953205.1:737871-760029 GCF_000747805.2 Chaetura pelagica | reverse complement strand
AAAAATTCACAGCAGAGAAAGAAGTGGGGAAACCTTATGCCAGTTAGTTAAAAGCTCTCTCTGCTGAACACTCTCCATGGCCTGATTAGCAACAAATAGCTGCTTGAGTGGAGACTTTGGCCTAGCTGTCTGAGCCCAGGTGGCCTTGGAGTACACAGCACTTCACCACATAACATCACCAGCAACTGCCTCATAACCGGTGCAAGCCAGAGAAAAAGTAGTGATTTCCTCTCTAATTAGAGACAAACTACACACATCAGGCTCAAAGGAGTGTGATGCCTGACAGATACTCTCCTTGTACACGGTAACAATGGGCATCTGCTCAAAATCTTTCAGTGCACAAGAGAAGAAAGGAAAATATCTATTACAACTGTGCTACATTGGGATCTTTTATCTTGAAATACATGTCTTGGCCTCATCACAGACAATCAGGTAATAGCTATGTCTTCACATTTGACTAACTCTAGAACTAACTGCTAAAAGCATCATTGGGGAGATTTTAGTGGGCAATGCATTAATTTTTAAAATGCCAACAGCCTAGACCGTTTTTTTTTGTTCTAGATGCCAAATATACTAAGCAGAACATGCTTCTGCATTGGGAATTGATGTTATAACCAACAACCTGCAAGAAACAGCATCTTTTTTTGAATCGTCCTGGACAAAAATATTCTCAGACAGAAAGCACTCTTATCTTACAGACCTATTTAAACCAAACCAAAACAAGTCTTCCTAATTACTTAGACTGTTTTGCACACAAATTTCTACTGAAAAGCATCACAAAAACCTGTGCTGGGTGCCTTAGATACAGCAAGCAGTTTAAACTAAATTCCAGGCTTGTGTAAATGTATTATTTACACCAATTCCAATCATGTAATCTGTTTGGATGGGCAAGTTCACTGTTAAATGCTAGCAAATCATATGCCCTTACATCTCCGTGAACGATCCCATTTGCTGTCAGTTGTGTAATACGGGCAACTTTCTTACTAGTCAAGCGGAAAAGACGGCGGGGAGGGGGGGAATCCTGTGCACCCAGTGTGACACGGCACTGGAGGAGTGAGCATTAAATTAGAGTGAGAGGTTATAAGTCTGACAGAAACCTGATCTGTATTCCCTAATTATGGAGGCTCACTTCCACAAAACTGACACAAATGTTAAGCCAAATTAAATGTTGTCTAATTAACTATCATATACAAGACTTCAAAGTGGGATGTCTACATGTTATTTAGCGAAGTAACTGAAACACAAGGACTCGTGAATTATCAGTCGAGGCAGACCTGCCATCCCAGCAAACTGTTACAAGGTTAAACCAGTTCGTTCCTGTGCATCCCTCCTGTTAGGACACTGCTTGGAATATTTACAGGAAAAGGCACGGCAGTAAACAGTGCTGCACAATGAGGTGGGGGACTTGGTAGGGCACGATTCAATGGCACCGATCTCCCGGCTGAGCTGCCAGGATCCGTTATGAATGGCCTGGCTGATGGGCTGATGACTGATAATGAGAAGAAAAAAAAACAGCCAGTGCTTGTAATTCATGAAAAACAGCACACTGCCATGGCAGCTGCAAGTGCTGAGTGACAGCTGTCAAGGTAAATGGAGTTCAGGGATCCTCCTTTCTTAAAGGATCATCTATGCATACATGTTATTTTTGGGGGAAGGAAGATTTCAGGGTGTAGATTTTCAGATCTATTCCCTCCCTTGGGACTGAGGAAGAAAAAGCAAATTTACGATGCTCTTTATTTCATTGTAATAATTCTGTATTTTGAATGGAAAAGATAGAAAAGTATTGCCTTCCCTCATTTCAGATCACTGTTTTTGTGCACTGCCAAGACCTACACATGGCAACAATGGGAGGAAGAGGCTGTCTAACCAGGTGACAAGGCACTGTGGGCTCTGGCTGGAAGAGCCCTGGGCACAGGAAGGGAGAGAGGTGGAGACAAACCACAGCATGATGTGGTGTGGGAGAGCAGCAAGGGATGCCCTTCATGTGGGCTGCGTTATCTGTAAGGGAGACACCCATCCAGATTAGTGTCAGTACTAATGATCCTTAGCATAGTCTAGAACTGGGAGGAGCTGAGCAACAGACAAAGCAAGATCTCAGCGTGGGTCAGCAGGCCTTGGCATGACTGCTTTCCCACCAAAGGGGGGAAAAGCTCGGCTGCCCCTCTGCGTGGGTCGCAGGGCTCAGCCAACATGGATCCGATTGATTTGAAGGGGTTTTGTTTGTATCACAGAAGGAAACAGCTGCAGCAGTCCGAGCAAATCAGCCACCATTTCCCATACAAATCACTTCTTATCCTGTCTTAGCTTCCCAAAAACATGATTTTGTTTGTTTAGAAAGAGGCACATTCAAATGCAATAGCCAAGGCACTGGAAAATTGATTTGCAAAAATTTGAGAAGATCTATGTCCAGCTCTCAGAGCAGGGTAGGAAAGGCATGTCACACACCAAAAAAAGAAAAAAGAAAAAAAAAAAAATTGGCCAGGGAAAGTGAGAACAAAGCCTGCTATTAACATAATTCTCCCTAATTGTTTTACAACTGTTAAATTGACAGCATAAAAGGCTCTACTATTATTACCAGCTGTAGTCTATCTTTCTCTATCCACCCTAAGCTTTCCAACATTCTAGTTACTCAAAAACAAGTTGACCTAAACATTCAAGCTGAAGTCAAACAAAAAGGAGGGTCTTGAAAGCTTAACATCCACCTACCCCCGAGAACAAATACATCATCACAAGGACTTATCTTTCCTGTTATATCTAGTAACAAATCCATCCAAGCTGATTAAAGTTTGCATCAAGCATTTTCTCTAAGCACCAGACAAAACTCCAGGGGTCTCATTTGTGACAGACTGCAGCCAGAGCCAGTCTTTCCACACTACTGTCTCCAAGAGATGGTGTGTTAGGAGCTCATTATCCATTTTCACGAACACTGTGTAGCCTAATGAAAACTAACAGTGCTACAGGACCCAACTTTTAAATCAAGGATTTGGTCCTGCCTGCTGGCTGCTATGGTCAGATCCTCACCTGCAGCTGCTTCTCCACAGTGGAGAAATGGACAGCATAAAAATGGAGAGATCCAGTTCTTGAGCCAGACTGCAGTTTGCCTCCACTCTCATGGCCCTGAGACTTCCAAGATTAACATAAACACGCAAGCTTTTTACACCTGAGTATCAGCACACGTGACCTGACTTGTCAAACAAAAGAAACATTAAAAAAATAAAAGCCTTTTCTCAAGGGAATCAAACACAGCTTGTTTCCCCTCTCACCACAGCCCTATGCTCAAGTCGAGAGCTTTGCCACAGGGACACTCCTTCCCCCTTCTCACACACACCTCCTCCTTCCCACCTTCACCCCTCCCTGATCTGCAGTCCTCTGCCTACCCCTCCCTGCCCTGTCCCACAGCTGACAGCCCATCCCAGGCATGCACAACCCTCACCTCCTTCCCTTAACATAAGTGGGGCTAAAAATCTTCCTCTGTTGTGTTTGCCAACCACCTAAACCTTGTTAAGGCAGGGATAGCAAATAGACTTACCCATTGTTCTCTTCCCCATGCTTGAGATCCTGCATCTACATTGTATTGGAATTACTCAGGACAATGACAAGTAATGCACAACTAAGTACAGCATAATCCAATATCCAAAGTGCTTGGGAGACCACACCACTGACATCTCTCAAAATCCCTCTGGAACCATCAAATATCCTCAGGTTATAACTGAAAACACTGTTTACAGCCCAGTGAGCAACTTACTGAAATCTGGGTTTCCCCAACTGCTCTTTCTTTTCCTTCACCAGAAATTTTTATCCAGGCAGGGTTTCTGAGCTTTGTAGCTTTGACCAGAGCCCCCAGATACCCAAGCAGGCTGGTTGGGACCCAAAACAGATCAGTTGGGTTTGGATCAACTCTCCTGTGTCCCCACAGGGCTTTCTGGAAATGCTCTGCTCACTGCCAATGTTTCTTGACCAAACAAGTCAGGTTTTTTCTCTCATACGTGTTACAAATGAGTGTAAAACAAAAAGTTAGAAATATATGGGCTGGGCTTTTCTTTCTATGAAAAAGCATTAAAGAGGGGAAGCTGAACAATCCCATGTAGTCGACTCTTTTATAAAGACACAGGCAATCCATGGGAATGCTGAAACAACTTTGCCAATATAAAATTTGCACAGATATACACTGACTTGAGAAGGTCTAACAAATGTAGCATAACAACTCAGTTAATATCTGTAGTATTAAGGAAAAATTGATGTTTTTCCATGCAGTGAAAAACTGCTAAGATCACCAGCCACTAGTATTTACTCTGTAGAAGACAGAGGGTAAACACAGTGCAGCCAACAATCAGCCATCCTTGTGTCAGTACCTGGTGGCCAAAATACACTTTTCTCTTGAAGTAAGAAGCAAATAAAGGGTGTCAGTTTTTATCTGGTTCTCCATAGCATCACTGTCTTAGATTTTAGGTCAAAAAGCCAACACTACTGTGAGATTTCCATATCCATGGGATCACATTACAAAGGAAGCCCAAGGCCAAGTTTAAGGAAGGCTGTGCAGTGATCTCCTGTAAAAACATCCTCTCAGCTTCAGCAGCTCTGCCAGGAGAGAGAATTCTGCACCCTGAGAATGTATTTTCCTAGTGGCCATGTAATCACCCCCCTTTTGACCTCTTCCCTTTCTCTCCTAATCTAAGCTTTCTCAGTATTGTTCTGTTTAATTTTTTTCCTCCTCCTAAATGCTACAAACACAACAGCCTCAGGTTATTCTATTTTTCAGGGGACAGACTTTTTTTTTATTACTTTAGAGAAACATATCTCAATGTTTAGAAATTGGTATTTTCAATGTATAGATAGCATTTCAGTTTTCCTTGGCTTGAGCTCAGAATTTCTATCAAAAATAATCTGCTAATTTGTGCACTTTTCACTCACATCACAGATGATGTGCCTCTCCTCTTCCATCAAAAGAAAAGATTTACTAGCAATCTCAGCCACACAAAGAAATTTGTAACATTTCTATTACAACCTTATTTCAACCTGCAATTACCAAATAACTTCATTATCATAATTATGTATGAAGCTTTACTGTAAATTAAGATTAAATTGGGTTGCTGAAATAAATGCTAATGCATTTAATTGTGGCATGGATTTTCTTGGCTTCATTGCTATTCCTCAACAGCAAGTCTTCCAAATAAGCATGACTGAACAGTATCTTTACATAGAGTTACCTCAGCTCACCACACAACAAACAAAAGCAGTTCAGCATTTCAGGCAGAGTGCACATTTTCCCTGCATACCTTGACTGCTGGTGAATAGCTACAGATTTCCATGGGAAGCTAAAGGGTCTTCACTTTTACTTTCAAAGTTTAAAATTAGCCTGATAATACTTGAAACCTAGACTCTTCCACCAGATTACTGCTTGACATGAGGAGATCCTCCCAGAAGTGTGGACTGAAGCAGAGAGGTCAGGAGAAGGTAGGTCTGTCATACTTTGTGTTATTAAAGATGAGAAGTTGCAGCCCTAACAAAGCAAAAGACAATAATACACAGTTATCAAATGTACTTCTACCTCCACTCCACCTTGTCCAAATCTGGGGCAGACTGCCTGCTCCAGTATTTGTCTTTTTTGAGCAGAAACTGATTTTTAACCAAAGTTAATAATGGATATTACAAAGTACATGGAAAGAAATAACTATCAAACTACTTGTCCCTCATAACCTGTCTCAACATTGGCACCCAGATCTCTGCCACTGTAGTAACACTCTGTGTTAGCCTGATCTGTGCTGTTAGCTTATTTAGTATATGTTAAAGGTAGGTATGGTAAATTTGATTTGCAACCTGTCACGTCTCATTGATGTGATGAAGCCATTGCAATAAAATACTTCTGACATATTACAGTGGCCTATGACATGATGCCAATAGAAAATAACATGCCCCACCATGCTGGATATTATAACATGTATCTGAATAACTAATATTTCATAAACATTCTGTATTCAGCGAGAAAACACAGGAAAATAAAACATGGATTGAAAAAAAATATCCTTTTCTCAGCATCTTCCTCAACACCCTTCAAAATCAGCACAGGGCTCAACAGGCAGGATCAAGACACTTTCAAAAAACATATGAGAAGCTTTTGTGCATCTTCTTACAGCAAATATACATGCACAATTAATCATAAACCAGAAACATTTAAATATTCTTTCACAATTTCTTTTTTGTAAGTCCTGGGATAGCACAGAGGACATTTAGGTTCATGACAAAAATTAACTTGTCAGCCACGGTCTTTACCTCAGCTCTGGGGAATCAAGTCCTAGGGCTCAGTAGTTGTACATGAATCAACATTAAGAGTTCACAGACATGCAGCAATTTCCTCTAAAAGACCTCAGAATACTTTATAAGCACTAATGAATTAAGTGTCCAGCACTTCTCTGAGATAGGGAAGCACTATTCTTCTTTTATGGACTGGAACCCTGGGCAGAAAGAGGTTAAGTGATTTGTACAGGGTCACAAAATAAATCTGTGTAAGGTAGAATAAAACTCATCTTTTCTGTCTCCAAGTCATGAGCTTTGGTATGAAACCATTCCTCATCTCCACCTCAGTCATGTGAGGGCTGGTGACAGAGTCACCACATGTTTGTGACACAGAACCTCTCTCACACACAATCCCCATCTCCTAAGAACTCAGATTTTAGAAATATTCACAGTTTTACATACTTCCTTCCATGAAAAAATTTTACCAGCATTAGAATTCGCAGAAAGGTCAAAGTAATTATGTGTAAATGTGTCACACAAGTTACAACATCCCACAGAAACCAGTCAGGACTCTCAAAGGCCAAACTGACAAGGGCCCTGCAGAAAACCAGAGAAAGCTCCACCAGAAACATTATAACCTGGCTGTCACCTGCAGATGCTTCTCTTGGAGACAAATTTTTGCAGACTGCTTAGCAGACCCTGAAAAGCAGGGAAGCCAAATTCAGATAAATATTCTGTTTTTCTCACCAGCTCCAGTCATGAAATTAATTTAAGAAAAATTTTAAATTGAATACCCAAGGCAAGAAACCAGCTTCCTGCTACTCCGATGTATTAAGCAATGTAGTCTCTTGGAGGAAGCTGTAGAGCCCAGATTGCTCAGAGCACTTAAAACCAGACAGGACCAAACAACTAGTTCCCTTGTACTAACTGAGGCAGACAATTTCTCACCTGCAAATGGGCATTTTTCCAGCAGACAAGCTCAGTCTTTAAGAAGACAGTTTTTTTTTTTTCCCCCCTTTGTGCACTCCCAAACATGATGAGGCAGGCACAGCCAGTGGAAGGAGTTCTGACTGCCAACAAGGATCCTATTAGCTTCCTCAGCACACCCACTCCAGCTCTCACTACCAGCAGATAGGTTCCACCACTGGGAGGTGGGACACACTTGTCAATAACAACATTGATTAGAGAAGCAAAGGAAATGCACTTAACCCTAAGTGAAAAAGCTCATCCATTAAGTGCCTCCACGACTGTGCACACAGTCAAGTGAAGTTCTTTTAAACAATTTTATTTACTATCTTGCCATATTTAATAGAAAACAATTTTATTCATCCAGTTTCATTAAACCATCCATTACCTAGGAAAAGCCAGTTCAGGCTTACATTTCAGTTTGACAGCATATAAGAAATCAGTTTGTGATATACTAGGGCAAGCAAACCAGAAGAAAAAGTGACAAAAATCAGAAGGAAAAAAACCCAACAACCAACACTGCCCATTGCCACTGCTGGCAAGCCCAATATATCTAAAACACATGCAGAAATTCAGAACCACTTACAAAGTGGACTTGAGCTGAAGGTGGCGAATATCAAATGAACTATGGTTTTGCAGCATGTAAAAGACATACTGGGAGACTGCTATGATCTGCCAGACAAAACCAGCCATAGTAAGCTGATCCCAAGAACCTCAGGGACCCAGCTGCAGCACTAAACCCCACTGAGCAGTGTGGGTCCTGTTACACCCACCTAAAAGGTTGTGGCTTCAGATGTTTGGTCTTGCAAAAGATTTCAGGAACCTGAAAGAATTTCTCAGATGCTTTTGCCAACCAGAGTTTTTGTTGTGAAGGAAAAGACAGGAAAGCAGCTTACATGATGCTACTTGTTGGGGTGGTTGGGGGGTTTTTAAGCTTAAAAATGGTCACTGTGCATTATTTTCCTGTGACCTTTTCATCACAAAGTTTTGTCACACCAATTGTTCTCAAGCCACAAGAACGCTTGCACCAAAGCAAACCTTTCCTGGGGAAACATGCATTGCTTGTGTTCCTGCAAAGGTATTTCTTGTTTGGGGACTTTAAGGAGAGGAAACTGCAGCAAGACTTGGCCATGTGACTCACAATAATTGGAACTTTGTACCATGTTGTTCTTGCACATTCTGATGGCCAGGTTCCACAGTATCTATTTAGCTGTTATTTTACCTTTAAAAAAAATGTTACCGTTAGATGGCAAAAATGTTTAGAAACAAAATATGAGAACTGCAAAGCATCCTGCACTGTTAGTGTCCAACTTGATTGGATGGTCCCCCACTGCACTGCCAGCAAACATCACTTTTTGTTCTGTGTAAACATCACTGACTATGTGAGGCCAAAGAAAATGTGGGACCAAAACCCATGTCTACAAATAACATCAGTAAATAGGTGCTTTGCATGCAGGCTGTCTAAACCAGCAGGTTGCACCAGCATGCTTAGTGGCATTAGAGATACCTCAGTGCAGCAAATAAATGAAAAGAGAGCAGGCAGCACTGCTGAAGATCATCTGACTGTGGATGTAAAATTGAGGCTGTAAACCAAGTTTGGCAAAAGTCAAAATGGGAGACAAAACTCATAATCTTTTACAACCTTTGTTCACAAGCTATTGAGCTATGAAGTGGGAAGAGCAGCTTCTTTCTATGCATTTCCAGCACTGTGCTGTCACACAGACTGAGGTCGCTGTGCACGTGGGCATTTTTAAATACTTCAGACCAACAGACCCCAACTGCATCCTCCCACCTCCTGGCTTCAGAGAGGCCTCCAACTGCAGCTGTATTAAAGTCAGGGTACCCAGCTGGAGTAGCTGTGAGCTGCTCAGAGCTGAGCAAATAGCTGGATGATCAGCCCAACAAACGGTCTTATTGTCTCCTCTTCCCTGCAGGCACCTAAACCACTGCCAAATCTAGCAGACAGGGCTCTGAAATTCCTCCACATACTTGTGTGTCTCCCTTCTGACAGGCTATGTTGGTGGCAGTTGCACAAAGGCCAGGGGCAAGGAGGTGCAGCTCCTGCCTCAGCCATCCCTCTTCTCCACAGTGGCACCTGCAGCAGCGTACCCAGTATGAGGCAGATCTGCCTGCCCACTACCTGCACCTGAGGCATGGAGTCCTGCAGCAGCAGGGTTGCAAACACAAATGCAGCTCAGCTGGAGGTATCTCACCTTGGTCTCCTACTTCAGTCTTTTCTACTTCAGAGAGCTCAGCTAACCTGAACCCAGCTGCAGGAGGAGCCAGGCTCACTTCCACAGCACTCACCATAGGGTTTGTACCACAAACACCTATCCAAAAAGCCATAGTTTAAAAAACACACCACCTTCCTTCCTCCCCAAAACCAAACTAACATCAGAAAGGGATTCTGCATGGCTTCAGTAGGTAACCCAGCAACAAAAGCTCAGCCCTCCTTTCCATTCACTGAGACTTCATCCATTTAATTGTCTTAATTCAGGTTGGTTGCACAATTTCAGCTACTTCAGAGTTCAGTAACAAATGTGTAATGTTTCTGCCTTTCAAGCATACTAAGTTCCTTTGCTATAATGTGTCTGATGGGTCAAACCCCTACTAAATCATGATCGTCGTAAAGCAACACCACTGTCACATAAATTTAAGCCTTTTAGCACAGGCTTTTCATCAACTCATAATGCTGTCCATGCAGCCAAATCTAGACACTTTGGAAAGCCTAATTGCAAGTTCAGGCTATGAAATGCTCATTTTTCTCTTAAAACCTCTTTTTATCACCCTTTCTTGTTGCCCTATGGTGTATATTGATTTTAAATATTATACAGCAAGTGAGATAATTGTGTGCAAAGAGCTGTGTGTCATTTAATAAAAAGGAAAATAAAGAAGTCTATTTGGCTAAACCCTGAGAGAAGCTGGAGGAGTAGATGTCACTTCCTACCAAAATACAGAGTGGTTGCAGGCTCTGCTGTAATCTGAATTGTAACAACTGCAAAAGTAATCATAAAATTACAAAAATGAGTCAGACTTGCAGACCTCCCAAGGCCCTGTGCATTTGACTAAACAATAATCTAGCATTCATTCATCCTCTGCAGTAAAACGAAAGGTGGGTGTCCCCTTTGTCAGTATATCATGAAAACTGGACCAGGTGGCTAATCCTCCTCAGGGAACTTGAACCTTGGCAAAGCATCTACCAGAGGCTGAACAGATGCTTAGGCACTCATTAACCAATTCATTTCATCGTCACACACATGATGGGAGCGTAACATTAAGAGCCTCACAATCCTGCTTCCACCCCCACAACTGAGACAGAAAACCTGCCCCTTGCTTGTTCAATATGGCCCAGGCTGGTAATGCAAGTTTAACTTTTCCAACTGTCTGGAAACATGTAGATCAGCAACACGACACAGCAGGAACCCAATTTCAGAGTTTTCTGAGCAGTTGGCTGCAAGGTTTTGAATGTGTTTTTGTGGTCCAGCTTGCCTATTTTTAAAACAGCAGTAGCAGCAGGAAAACTCTCTCTCCATGGGTCCAAGCCTCCAAGCACAGGTAGGTGAGCTGCCATCCCTATCATGCTGGCAGGCTCATTGCCATAAGCAGCCAGCCACAGGATCAGGCCCTTAAAAACTGCAGATAGGTCGGGGATGTCTTGAAACTTCACATTACCCTTTAATGTCAGCAACTAGCTGAGGATAGGGTCATTAGAAGAAAAAAAAAAACAAAACAAAAACAAATAAGAACAACCCACACCAAAAGTCCTAGGAGATATTCAGAGAAGATCTAAAATTCTGCAGGACTGTGGGTGTGTGTATAGACTATAATTTCAATAATATAAATAAAATGGGGGGGTTGGGCAGCAAGTCACAAACAACAAAGCTGATTTTTTTCATGGCATAGTTTCAGGAGTTTAACCCACTAAGAACATCAGAGGCAATATCTAAAAGGGGCGAAGGAAAGATTCTAACCGTACCCCAACAAGCAGTTGAAAGCAGAAAACCTGGCTTGTTAAACTGCTTCCCTTTCATGTTGGACAAACTGAAAGAAGAGAGTTGGTACCAGCAGAAACCACAATATAAGGAGGAACAACAAGGAAAATACTCCTCTACACAACCTCATTTTGCTTTCAGCTCATTTGCTTTCTTTTAGCCTAGCATCAAAAGAGAATTGCTCGATTACCTACAGAGCTGAAGAGAACTACAGCACTGGAACATGGTTCAGTACAATTCCTGGGTAAAACCAACATGTGATCAAAGAGTCATTCAATCAGGGCTGCAAGAAAACTTTCAGCAGTCATGTATGTAGATGTGTTAAGGTTTTAGTTGGTGATGGAGTATCTTGTGCTGTGCTTCCAAAGAGACAACACTGGTGGATTTCAGAGCATAAAAAGGGCATTTTATCCTCAACTTAAAGGCTGAGAAACCAGCAAGGGTTGGAGACTGCCTTTCTGTGTTTTACAGCACTGGGTACACTGGGTGCAGAGATTTGAAAAAGAGATGCCAAAGAATAAAAATAAAGCAGGAGGGAAATATGCCTTTATGGCTGCCAATCTCCAAGCAACTAAAGCCCACAGCCCCCCTCCTCCCCCCACCCTTGGAGAGAGACCCACTGCAGCAAGACTTACAGGAATTGATCCTGGCAATGACAGACAAGAACCAAGCCTCAAGAACCTTAGGAGTAAACAGATTTGTAGAAACCAACTTACAAAAAAAAAAAAAATAAAAAAAATTACTTGTCCCAGGCTATAATGGAGACTTCTTATATCCCAGATCACCAACATGATAGTCAGCTACAGTATTACTGCCCTATTAGTGCAGCTGCTTGCTCATCCACAGGAGAGGCTCCAAGCAGCCTTTAGATGCCAGGACAAAAAGCCCAGCCCAAGTGCAGCTCGTCCTGTTGCAAGCCAGGGCTGCCAGCAAGACCCCAGCAGTGTTCCCATCTAGTTACAACAAAGGAAAAGGGATGAGAGTAAATACCACAATTTTATTTATAAAAGGAAAAGGTTACAAGAAATGTTTACACCTAGCAATAATTCACATTTACATCAAACCCTTGAGTACCTCAGTTCTGCAAAGCACACAGAGTTCCTCTGGAAAGCAGAGAAAGCCATAGAAAACTAAAGTGAGCTGGGCACTTGAGTGCAAGCACCCAGAGAACCTCAGAGATGCCCCACAAGCTCCATTGTGCATGAAGGGGGCTCCTTCCTATACTTTGGGCCCAGATTCATAAACCTGTGAGAGAAAAGCTAGTTTTCTCAGAAGCACTACCTGCTTAGGAAACACAAAACTGGGACTATTGCTGTGCCCCAGCAAGTTACCAACACAATAGAAGTGTTTATTTGTAACCCAGACCTTGTTCATAATAATTTTGCACTTACCTGAACAGCTCTCACAGTTCTGGGTGACTGTAGCCAGGTATCCACCAGCTCACCACCACTCCCTCATTACATGGCTCCATCTGCAGATGTTTGGTGCTTCACTGGAGTCCAGCAACTTCAAGTAAAACCAGACACCGAGGGGAACCTTCAGCTAAACAAACCAAAACTATTTCTGAGCCCCTGGCTAAAGAAAGAGCATCGCATTTTTAAAACAATCAAGGGAAGCCCGTTCCTTGCAAGCTTCCTCCCCAGCCAGCAGAAGAGCAAGAACCCGAGCTGCACCAGCAGGTGCCATTTTATACCCGCAGGCTGTGGGTCAGGTGCAGAGGATGCTAATTGAGTGCAGGTGGGAGGCACTGAGGCTGGGCAAGGGATAACAGCTCGCACCTGGGCTGGGGCAGCCTCACCCCTGACCAGCCTCAGCCCAGCGACCAGCTGGGCGGTGATTAGGGTTTGCAAAGTCTCAGGACAAAGAGTCTTTTACATTTCAAAACTAGAGATACTCTTATAGGCTCCGAAGCTCTTTGCCAAGTTTTGGTGTGAAACAAAGTATTTTTGTTTTCTTTTCTTTTTCGTTGTTGTTGTTTTTCGGGTTTTTGTTTTGTTTCCTTTGTTCGCTTTTTTAAAGTTGAAATAAGCTTTCCCTGCAGAGTGACCTGCAGCAGAAACAAAACCAAGTCATTGCAAAGCAGGAGAGTGGCAGCTGGGGCATCTCTGCCTGCACTGGATGTGGCACCGCTCAGGCACGATGCTGGTCCTTACCTGCTTCTGTCAAGAAACAGGCTGTCCTGGTCTAGTGCTGTCTAGACAGTACGTGCTTCCTACGTATCCAGCTCAAACACAAGATCTGTCCTGCAAGCAGGTGCCAACTGGAAGAGAAGTGTCTTCAAAAACAAGTATTCCATCTCTCTTGCCTGATTGTCCTATTTTTAGAAAACAAATCAGTACTTAAAAAAGGCAAAAAGAGTGCCTTGCCCAAATACAGACAATTTATTAAAAATATACGAAACTGGCTTCAAGCTCTCCTCTTTCCCCTGCCATCCCAGGAAAAAAAACAACCAACCAACCAACCAACCCCAACCAAACAAAAAAAAAACTAACGAAACAAAAAAAACCCCAACCAAACAAAACCACAGACAAACAAAACAAACAAACAAACAAAACAACAAAAAAACCCTAAAACCCCACCAAAAAACCCAAACCAACAGCAAAACAAAACAAAACAACACAGAGAAGATAAATTAAATCAAATATGCTTTATTACTTATTAGCTGGTAATGTAATACCTTCTGACAAGCTGAACAGTTGTAGCAGGCAGCAGTGGAAGTCACTACACGGCCTGTTTAGAACGAAAACAGGACAGACAGCTCTGCAAGGGAGTTTTTGAGCACAGCTCAGCTATCTACCATGCCAAAACCAAGTACTTTTATCCAGTTAATTTAGTGAATGAATCCCTCAGGGTCTCCAGCCATCTACCACTACAGCTCATTAGAGCCCAATATCCGACTTTTCATGTTGTATCACTGAAAGCACTTATGCTTAAAATGTAATTAAACTTAAAACAAACAAGATCTCTTTTCCTCCCTCAGCAGCCCCGGGACCTGTCTTCCCCAGCCCCTGCCCGGCTGACAAAAGCACGCACCTCTGTGGCGTTATTTGGGAAAACACGGCACGCCTCCCCCCCTGGCAGCGTGACATTTGCCCGGCCGTTCATCCTGTGAGTAATTAGAAATCTAAATACTGGGTGTAAAGCCTGGCTATTGGGATTTAAACTCTCTTACAAACGAGTAATGCGGTAAGACTTGCTGTCCGACGAGGTGTCTTATTGAAATATCCCAGGCTGGTTTGCTTGTCACAGCTGTCGTTTCAGCCATTTGCACTTACACTGTATTGCTTTCATTACAAAAATAGAAATTTGTGTCCTAAGTGCTGTTACATTACTAATGCTAAATATTTAATTCCCCAGGGTTCTAATTATGGTTGAGCACTGGCAACACTGATTCTACTTTTTAATAACAACTGTAAAAGCAATTTGAGCATTTTTCAATTAATTAAATACATAGTATACGAGTAACCTCTTGTCATTTTGCCCTCCAGGACCTGAGCTAATTTGTGTGGAATAAAATGTTTTGAAAATTAACTGATATACTAGTCTGATCATTGTTGTTCTATTAAATTATAGTCTGCCAAATGAGCGGTGTATAATAGTTACATACGTACCATTTCCTTATTTATGGTGGTTTTTTGAAAAAAGAACTTCTCCAGCACATTTCTAGAGAGCACTTGGGAGAGGCCTAATTAGAGGCAGGAGATGGTCCATGTGCATGAGCATCAGCAGACTTAGAGGGCAGTGAGCCTTCAGCAATGAAAAACAAAGCTTCTCTCCATTCTTCAGACCTCATTTTCACCTTCTTTCACAGCTGAAAGTAAAAGTGTTAATTAAACTACTTTCTTCTGCATAAACTCCTATGGGTTAGTTAGTAGTTTACACTTCAACACATGGGAATTGACTCTCAATATTAAAACATGTAAGTAGTTTAGATATCAATTTTTTGTCTTCAACTTGCAGAACCCAGCATGAAAAGATCTGCCCATGGATGAGTTTGCTGGAACATAGGGACAGTTAAGAACACCTGGCCTGCTCATACAGACATAAAACTGACCTCTCCTGCATGCCCAACCACCATGCTAAAACTAAAAAGTAGATCTGTTTTATGGAGTCCTAGAAGTTTAGAACACTGACACACAACAGCACCTTGGATATCCTGGTAAGGGAAACTGAACTCACCCCACAATAAAATAATGTAAAATCAACTGAAAAAAAAAAAAGGAATTAAATTAAAAATGCCACATTTTTATTTCTAGCTGAAGAATTACATTCTTTCAGCATGTCTTTTAATAGTGCATTGTGTTTTGTAGTGTGCCGTAATAGTAAGTTGAACATATTGCCTGGAAAGTGCTTAAGGTTTAAATATCCCAAAACATCCAGGTCAAAGTGTGATGTTTTAGCCAAGTAATTCAATAGATCAGAGCAAGCAAAATGTCTTACTAATGTACAATGGTACCACAGGCTTTCCAGGTCAAAGTTGACTGGCTTAATCATTGCTATTTAAAAAGATGATTTTGAAAAAGGCATCTCCAGTCACTGTGCTACTGTACCGAGCCTTTCTCTCTTTGCAGGGTCATGGAGATGGCAGCACTATAAACCAGGAGCCTTCACACAAGAAACAGCACATTTCCAGTGCCTCACTGGGTTCCTGCATGCCACCCGGCCTCAGGCTGCCCCTGTGCCCCACTGCCACCACTGCAGAGCCACTCAACCTCCCTGCACCCAGAACCACTTGGGTTTGAAAGAGGTGGGGCTGTTCCTGATAGCATTGGTTAGGCCCTGGGGTGCCTCAAAAGAAGAATCTATCCCTCTGACATCCTCCAAGACTTTCAGGGAAGTACTTTGTGCCTGTACGTAAACCGAGCACAGACAGCACCAACCCGAGTGCTGAGCTGTGTGCAGCTCTGAGAGCTCAGCTCTCACCAAGAGCCATGGCAGCAGAGCATACTTGGCAGAGCTCTCTACACCACGGGCCATGTAAACAAAATAGATGTAGAGGGAGGTTAAAAAATGTTCTGAACTTGAAACTCGCATGTTTGTCAACTCTGCCTGAATTGCACAATTACAACTTTATAAAAGGAATATCAAAGAGTCTTTAAAGACATGAACAGTTAACAGGAAAGGCAGAACAACTAAAAGTGCTCCAACTGACATAAAATTGTTCCAATACACTGGAAAAAAGAAAGGAAAGGAAAATAAAAGAAGATTGTATCACTAAAAATTACAATATTGGAAATTATATCTGCTCAATAGACTTCTTGAGCACATTAGTTTATAACATATTTGGTCACTGTGTGTTGAATTACAAGTCTGTTTTTTCACAAGTTGTGAAGCATTACACACCCGGAACGTAGCACTCATCACACCAGCTAAAATGAAACCAAGCCTCAGTTTATGTTAAGATTCCTTACTTGCTACACCAAGATACTCACACACTAAGAGCCACAACTCAAACTAAGCAGGATTGCGTTTCAGTTAAAAAAATATAAAAAATAAATCAATAAACTGCAGGTTTCTTTTGGCACCAAGCAAATTAAGATTCTCAGTCAGCATTACAACATTATTCTTTTCCAAAATAAATACTAAAAAGAATATAGAATCACTGTCAAATAAAAGTGCTCAGGTCTTAAGCACTGATGTGTAGGGGTGTGTGCACACATAAAACATACACACACACAAAATATGAAGAATATGAGCAATGTATTGCAGTAATAGCTCTCTTCTCAAAGGCAGATTTATATAAGAGTGTAAAACTTGGAAGTTATCTTTACTACTATTAAAAGCTCCCCACTATCTCTAGGTGTCTGACTTCAATAAATCCTGGAAACATTCTGCTCGCAGACTGATTTTAAAGGAATGTGTAGCATATGTCAACTTTAATAAAAGCAGTACAGTTCTTTAATTACCCCATTCACCCAGCAGCTGCTTTAGCTAAGTACTTTTTCTGAACATGTAAAAATGTAAAATACCCAAAAAATCAGTCATGTGTGTGCAATGACTACTCAGCATCTAACAATAATGGATATGCTGAAGGACAAAAAAGTGAGTCATGCCAAGCCATAATTCTCAGTGACTGATTGTAAAGCACTTACAGTCAGCATTAAGCTTCTAAAACTCTAACCCTAATAAATTGTAAACAAAGAAAGACCTTACAGTTATTTTTTAAATCTTAAAAACTAGCACATGATTTCAAATAATATTTCTGCTTTTCCTGATTCACATAGCATTCTTCCCAGGCAGAATATGTACTTCTGCATGAAAACAGGCTAGTACATACAAGTTAAAAAATAACAACACCTATTTAAACACATGAGCTAATGATATCTGGCATTTTGGACTTCACTGGTGATAAATTGCTTGCCACAGAGAAGAAAACATCCCCATTAGCCAAAACCAAATATGTACAAGATTAAGAAATCCAAGTGCAGACAACATCTCCCCTCTCCAAATGCTTATGCCCCCAAGTCTTTTCATGGTACAGGAGAGCCAACATCACCTGCTCTGGCTGTAGAGAACTTGGAAACGTACATCTTGCACACATGTATTTCAACTTTGGTGACAGCACAGCAACAAAAAGTCCATTAAAAAGAAAAAAGGTAGATAACTGGATGCAACCAACTTGCAATCATTTTTTAACATGCTAGTGAATGGGTGCCAGCTAACTAATCTTAATAGAGAATGAGCCTAATTTATACACAGCAGGATGCTGTCAGATTATTTTAAACCTAATAATTATTTCTAGCAGCAAGACAACATTACTTTGTAGAAGAATACACTTTATAGAAGACATTTGCTCTGAAAAAAATGTCCTCGTGCTGTTTGATTAATTTGGCAGAGAGAGGGGGATGGATGAATGGAAGAAACCCACCTAAAGCCAGTGAAACCTAACACTTTGAGAATGAAGCAGCCAGGTGGAAGAGGATCTTTGAGAAAGGCATGGTGGTAGGAGACAGGAACCTTGCCAAAGTAGTTGTGAAACGATGCCCCCCACTCCCCAAATCTCTTTGTAAAGAAAAGTGTAAGTAACTGAGTAACTTTTCAGTGGAAGCTGCTATGCTGTGAAGGTGTTTGTTACACCAAGATGCTTTCCTTTCTTGCAAGCCTAAAGGATATCTAAGATGACCCAGTCTGACCCTAGGTTTTGCAAAAGCCACAGAAGCCTGTGATGAATCCCTCAACCCCACCCAGCCATTTGTTCAAGCATATACCTCTATAAAAACATTTCACCCCCATTCAAAAGGCAGAAAATCTACTATTCCCTTTCTAATGATTCATTGCTCTTATTAAGAGTTTGCACCTTAGATTTTTGTCATTAACTGATTTTTATCTCTGTATATTGTCAACACATACTGCCTTGAAAATGCTTTCCTATGTCTGGAGTATGAAAACAATCATATAAAATCAACTGTCACATTACAGATGTAAAGATTATTTGCAGGAATGTACATTTTATTCAACCAAGTTGGAGCTGAAGTTAAAGGAGCCAGAAAGTAAGTGTAAAGTACCAGTTGAAAAGATAAACTATGTTTTGTTCAACATATTTGTGGAGGACATACAGAGAAATCACGTGTTTATAATAATAAACACATGATCATGAATGGAATCCTGATAGATTCATACTGAATACAGCAATCACCAAAGAGCCAGCATGTCTAGTTGAAACTAGTATATGGAGTATTTGTAAGAAAAAAAATATGCCTGCTCTGAAATTGTATTTTGTTTTCTTTTTTGCATTACATAAACAGTATGACAGTATTTGATCATTTTAAGTGCTTGGATGTAAAATTTTACTCATGGGCATAACAGATCCATGACACTGCTCTACATAAGGCATACGTTATTTTGCAATACTGGTTTAACTATGTACTACCACTTGAGCAGGCAAAACGACTATTAGGCAATCACAAATATTTAATTAAACACTAACTTTAGTACTACTACCTTAGGATAAAAGTATTGTATGAATTATGGGCTGTCTTAAAGAGCCATGGAGGCTCATTTCCCCTTAGCTCACGGTCAGGGGAGACACTGGACCATTGTCAGGAGGTGGTACCTCACTTCTGAACTTGGCACAGATGCCAAGAGCTCAGCCAGCTCGAGCCCAGGCTGCCAGCACAGGGCACAGCTCTCACACCTGCAGCCGCACCCACCTTCCCCACAGAGCTGCAGAGATTGGGTCGGGGCAAGCTGAGGATTTTGGAAACTATGTGGTTGGCACTTTGCCTCCTTGAACTGTGCACACACCAAGCACTACACTGCAAGTACAGGCTAACCAGGGTAACAAAGAGTTTCACTGCAGAGTCCAACATTTTCTCAACACACAGCAGAACACGGACAATTCAAAACTTGGCAGAAAAGCAATAGGTTTCACACTCTGTCATATCTACTTCTTTTATATGTATAATTTCAAAGTATGAGTGGCATCTATATTTGTGCATGTTCCCAAATCTCTTTGTAAGCCTTAGTCCTCAGACCCACCCTGCTTCATGTCTTCATGTCACTCTTCTTCAGACCTCCAGCCCAGGGAAGAGCAGATGCAGGCTTCCATCTGAAGGCAGTGTGACATGGTCATGCTGCTAAGGATAAACCAGCCATGGAGGCAGTTCTTTGCCTGCAAAACACTACCTTCCTCTTACACACCAGCTCCTTTCTAGATGTAGTACATTATTTTCCTCCCTTACATATGGCACATAAGAGAGGCCAGTGCATCCTTTCCCATTCTTTAGCATAGGGCCAGTTATTAGACATTGAATGCAACACCACCCAGCAGTGCCCCAAGAGAAGACACAAGCAGCATTTCTCCTCTCAGGCTTCTGACAGATCAGAAAGCTTTGTGTACTTTGTACACCCAAGCTGTCTGTGAGGCAGCACCTACTCTCCCCAGCCTTCTTACAAGAAGGGTCAGTGTCTAAGGAGCTGGTTAGTGCACTGTTTTTACTCAGTCATGCCTTCCAGTACTAGACATCATCTGTACCATTCTAATTTTGGCATGGTGAACATCAACAGCTTGGCTGCCTCACCAGACTCCACCATCTACTGATGCGACATCAGACAGAAGCAGCAGTGGATGGGGTGTCTGCTCCCGCTGGAGGTGTTCTCCCCTCTATGCTAAAGGCAGTTCAGGGAACCACATGTCAAAAATAGGTCTCCTGAGGCATGTGTTGGTTGAGACAGCCACCTTGATGAGTGAAGCACAACAGTGTGTTCTCTAGATAACGGAAACATTTGTGTCATTCATACACCTTGAGCAGAGGCATTTTCCTGAATGAATGAAAGTGTCTTGTCACCTATGAACTCGCACCATCTCTTTCTACTCACACTGGTACACACAAGGAATAAGTCAAAGAGCACAGGTTTATTTTGCATTAGCCAGTATGTCCCTGAAATGTGAACATTACATGTGACAGAACTGTACAGCTTTCTAACACAACCAATTTTTACATTTACTCTTCGAGATGTAACTGCACCTGCTGGAACAACTACACCAGCATCAGCTCCTCAACAACTCTCTAGTCAACACACCACCCTCCCAGATGATACTGTCTGTGCAGCTAGTCTGTGTGTTCCCTGCCATTTCATCAAAATGACCCAGGGTGCTAGTTAAGTAATATTTGATAACACAATTAACTTTGGCTGGAATAAGGCTGGGTGTGCTCAGGGAAACAGTTTAGTTTGCTCCCTAGCAGGGGCAATAACCTCTGTAAGAGAGGGAGCAAGCAAGCGTACATGAAGCCACCTTCTTTAACCAGCACAGCTGCTGACAAAGGAGGCTGTATCTCTTGCCGTCTCTGAAGTTAATCCCAGCAGTTTAAAGCAGACTTGTGAAAAAAACATGAATCTGAAGTTACTCTAAAATGCTACTCCAAGGACACATTAGTTCCACTAGAGTCAAAGTATAAGCCAGACGCAATAGGTCGAGTTCTAGTCGAAGAGATTGCAAAGGAAGTGAGAACTAATAATTCTTAATTTGGCATAACATGACATTCCCAACAGCTTCTGTCTCCCCTTCCAGTAATTGCATCTTGGCAGTGCACATATTAAAAAAATAATTGCAGAACAGATACGTTATGTTGGGAAAAAAAAACAAAACTAAGAAAAAAAAAGCAAAGCACCTTTCTTTGTAGTAGCGTCACTCTGAAAACTGAAGACTCTTTCACTGCAAAGAAAAATACGCTGATCAAAACATGAAGGGGACAAAACCTCATTCATTCCTTATTTGTTTAAGAATTACTAAAAAGAAACATTTTTGCAGGAGGCTAAGGCAACAGTAATTTAGACAATAATAAATTGAGCATTGTAAGAACAACTACTTCATTGAATAAAGGAACTCTGGCAAGAAACTTTTCACATGGCATTCAACAGACATTCAAATAATTGAACTATGCAAGTTAAATTACTTCAAAAATAAAGACCTTCCAGTGGTTTACCATAATGACAACATTGTATAGAAAAATACAACAGTTCTTTATAGCCTAAAAAGTGTCAGTTTTATTTTACAAAGATGACTTCCAAAAGCATCTTGTCATGACAATAGAGTTTTGACGAAAAAACAACCTGTCATTCGGTAAACAGATGAAATTAGCTGTCATTAAAACCACTTAAGCACTTCTGCTTCTTGTTATCCTCCTCTTGGCAGTAACTCGTAAGAAGACTTCAAGGAGGTTCATTCAGTGATGGCAGGATCTAGAAAAGAAACAATTTTGCATAGTTATTGTTCACTTTCACAGCTTCTAGCTATTGTATTTCACTAACCTGCACTTAATTGGCTTCCTTCTGCCACTGGCATGAGTACTATGGACCAACTACTTCATACAAATCACCACTCACTGCTGCAATTACACCTTATAACACAAAAATATTGTAGTGTTTGCATCCTATCACATTAATAGCACATCCAAAGGTAATGTTAACAAGGTCCTGTTTATCCACCACTATGAATTGCTAATAACAGCCAGCGCAGCAGGAA
>NW_009953205.1:724764-737812 GCF_000747805.2 Chaetura pelagica | reverse complement strand
ATCAGACATTTTTTGTTATAATGCAGTTCACTAATTATGGGACATAGTTGGACTTAAAACTGGTACATTGCTGTGTAACTTCTGGATAATATACCACTTATCCACGGAAACACACCACAAAAGTAAGTGAAGACCCAGATGCAATGGTTACAATCAGAATTAGCAAAACCCAAGATTTTGTTTGGCTAAGCAAGCAACTTATTTAAGATGGAAAGAAGGCATAGATTGGTCAGAGAAAAAGAACTGTGTCTTGCATAACCACTCCTGTGCATCCCTGGAAGGCTGTGTGCATGGCAACCCTACTTCCAACACAAAAAGTAATTAATTGTATTCTCATATTAAAGCTACCATGGCACACCTCCACCTTGGCAGATTGCTAGCTGGGTTTAATCTTTTCCATCTTCCACATGCCAGTTTCCTTGCACCAACTGACCCTCAGCGGCAGGTGAGTTTTTAACACCAGGTGAGGAAAATAGATTTTGCCTCTTCTTCATCTTCCACTAGACTAGACTGCCATTTAGTCACTGTATTGATGTAATAACTACACTTCCTTCTACTGCACCACAGGTGTACATCTAATGATGGGACAACAGAAAGCCAGAGTCTTTATCTCTGCGGGAACAGAGCTGCCATTTTGGTTCATAACTTGCATCCTTTTTCCTGCCACGGACAGAGCATA
This sequence comes from Chaetura pelagica, assembly GCF_000747805.2. Classification (NCBI taxonomy): domain Eukaryota; kingdom Metazoa; phylum Chordata; class Aves; order Apodiformes; family Apodidae; genus Chaetura; species Chaetura pelagica. Next base: position 737,133 of record NW_009953205.1, on the reverse strand, counting down.
TGGTCTTTTGAAGGGACATCAAATATGACAGGTCAGTGCAATCATAATACTGAATTAATCCAAATTATGCCATATCTAAAATGAAATGTGTGCACATAATAAAGACTCAAATTAACAAGAAAAATCCCCTATCCTTTATCCCTGTCCCAACTACTTATGAATTCTGCAACTCCAGCTGTTGCTGCCAGCCCAGGACATTATTTTGGGAATGGTACTTCATATTAAAAGGTAAGTTAACAAAGTAAGGATACTGTGGACCCTCTTAAAGGCCACAGCAAAGCATAATACATCTTTTCTCAGCATTTACAAAGGAAAATAATCAACAATCAATTCAGTTCATGTTCCTCAACTTGTTTCCATAATTCCAGACACAGATTTCAACACTTAAGCATTATGTCAGCCACGCCTTTTTCACCACTGCAGTTAGGCAAGACTCTCCAAGTGTCTTGGATCCTCTTTGTATCTTTTTAGGGTTATTTCCCTCTAACAGTTCACCATAATCCATATGCCACCATAGCAAAGACTCTGTGGTACTATCAGCACTCAAGTTATTGAGAGCTTGTAATAAATAATCCGGTCATTCCAAGAATATGTTAATACTCTGTATATATGGAATTGCTTTTCATAAAAGCAATTATTTGTTCATAAGTTAAAACAAAAATAAATAACTTTAATACATGTAGTTTAGGGCACAAAGAATTGGTTTCAACTAACCATGACATTTAGATTAGCAAACTCTATGTAGTGTTGTCTGTACACTTGAGGACTGCTCTGATTCAGGTTCCATCACATATTAGTTCTTAGATTTCAAACAAACAAACTGAGGGGGAGGCTAAGCCAGTAAAGCATGATTTCCACCACCTGCATTTACACACCCTCTATCCTCCCACACCCCTTCCATCAACTGAAGCAAGTTGATAGTTTATCTGTAGAGCAAAGAACATGGAGGTGGAATAAACAGGGGGAAAAAAATAAATCAACCATTGGTTTTGTTTACCACCTTATTCATAGTACAATCTGACAATTAGATAGGTATAGAGATTTGAACTGTCACACAAAGACACCCACACCACTAACATTGCATCACCTTTCCAGTGCAAGGACACACTGAGACACTATCTTCACATCAGGCCCAAAACTATAATTGGACAAAATTTGCAATTCCCCCACTGTCAAGGGACAGAAGACCCCAAAATATTAGCCCTTCACGATTTACCAATATCCTTATCTCTGCTGCAAGAGAGATGACTACCCATGACAACCCTTTCACAGTGTTTTCTGCTTTTACTTTCACCTGAGTAGCAACTGGGATCTCCTGTTCCTAGGAGATCCCAAATACCACAAGAACTTCTACCTGATCAGTGACTCGGGGGTGCTGTTTGTTTAGTGGCTTTTTTTCTCCTCCATAGTCACCTGAAATTGGACTAGCAATGATGGCAGTTGTAACACTTAGAGGAGATGTAGGAATAGACTTAAGATCTTCCAAGGTACCATCACCAAAAATCTCCAGTATCACCCACAAAGCTGGCAAGCCATTAGTCAGCTTCCTGCAGCTGAGAACACACCATTTACCACTAGTGCCAAGCAGACAGTTTAGGTATGAACCAGGATGCTAGGCAGGTGGACATCTAATAAGTAAACTCATTTTTGGGAAAAGTAAGCATAGCAAGAGATGTTACCTGACTTGCAACTGAAACAAGCCAATGGCTTGCAAGTAGAGCCCATTTTGGTTTGGCTGCCAGCAGCACCTCCAGCAGTATCTGCTTTTGTTCAGTTTGGTACCACAGAGCTCATGCAGTGTTATTCAGGAAAAGGAGATGGAGTTAGAACAAACATTTTTTTGCCCTTCACTCTGTATCAGAACTGGCATCCAGCCCTGAACAATCTCCCTCTTCCTTCTTCTGTGGGAAAGCTACCGAAAGAGGACTTTCCCTTCCCATCTCCTGCTGCTGGCCAAGGAAGCAAAAGGTACAGAAACAAAGAGAACAGTAAAATATCACTAGCCAGTTGTGTGTTACCAGTTGAACCTTCATTTCCCAAAGCCTCAAATTATCCCATTGTCACTGCTATACATTTGAGGTTATTACTCCCTCACTATTAATGACTCTCCAATGTTTTGCAAATCCCAGGTCTTATGCACGAACCCTCTCAAAGCTACAATTACAGTTCTAACCTGCTCAACTGCACTTCACATTTTTCAGAAAATTAACAAATTAAAAACAGGAACATCTCACATATTCCAGGGTTGCCATTTAACTCTCAGTGCCACAGGTTCTCAAGTGTCTCCTGAAATACTAACTCTGTTAAAGGAATGACATTTGGAAAAATCACCTGTGTGCTGATAGGAAAACATCTTTCTGAAGATTTTCACAAGCTAGTTGGATGCAACTAAAGGCAGTCTTCAGAAAATAAGGAAAGTTGTCTTAATGCCCAAACATACTCACTAAATGCTTCTGGCTATGACATTACTTCATAACTGACACATGATACACAAACACCTCCAGAAAATACCTTCTTGCATATGTCTGGATTACACAGCTACTTATTCCCAGTGTTTCTGCACAGCCTTCTCAAAGTTGCACAATGCTCTTGAATACAAATGACAAATTGATTCTTTCAGATGATAGGTTTTTTTAAGCATTTGATATTTTTAATGTTAAAAAAAATTTACCTCAACGTGGTGTTTAATGTAATCCTTACCCTGAAAAATTGAAGTACATTGGTATTAATCTATTAGATGCTTTTCCATACCAAACCTATGGCACTGCATAAATTACTGTAATATAAATGAATTACTGCTTGAAAATTCTCATTTGGTAACAAACATGCAGTGTTACAAGGCACCAGAAAGAAATATGTCCACTGGGGTAACTAAGGATATCTAGGTTCTCATAAACCAGCTATTCTAAATTGTTAGAGGACAAGAATATTACACCGATCACACAGAACACATCAATATGTCCAAGAAATCAATAACATAAAATTAAATCTACAGTTTATTCAGATATATTTTCATGCCTATATATGCAGAATCCACTTTAAAAATGCCATTAGGCTAGTGGAAGAATATTATTACAGAAGACATTAACATCAATAGCGATTCTATCTCTGCACTGGATAACTTGCATTTTTCTCTTTAAACGTCTGATCTGTAGAAATGCACTGGAGAAAAAGAACTTGGGAAATAAAGAAAAAAAACACCAGCACAAACAAATAAAAAGCCACATTATTTTGTTACATTATTCTGCATATTACTACTGCTTAAAGATGACTTGTTTAAGACTGCACATTTCAACTACCTAACAGTAAAGAATGAAAAGCTTCTTGCTACAAGCTAAAAAGAAAGTCTTTACCATGCTCCTTGAAGAGCTCATTTTCACATTACTCAGGCTTCATTATGCTGAATCAATATTCGTTTAGTCACTGGGGTTATTGACATATTTTAAAATAAAAGTATACCCTTCAGCTACTGCACTCATTACGGGTAATTTGTCTTGTCAGGGAGCAGGGAATATTATCCCAGTCTTTCAAGGGCTGACAGCCCATGGAAATACCTCCCCTTGGTTACAACTGTAAATAATTTTAAGGTAAAATATTGAAAAATCAATGACTGTTTCCTGCAATCTGTCACAAACAAATCAATCATAATCTGCACAGCCAGAGAGTATGATTTGAAGGAGATGAGAGCAGATGTAATTCTTGGCTAGAATCTCTCATTTCAAAATCACTTCACATAATGGTGTCATCATTTAAACACTTAGCAGTCACTGCAACTGCCACTCATAACATCTAGTTAGACAAAACCGCAAGGAAGAGGAGAAATGCCACTGCTGTTATGTAAACAAACACTTCATTTAAATGGTTGCAACATTAGTAAATTTCACAGATGTAACAGCTAGGCTTGTCTCTCCATTAAAGTCCAAGATGCTGCTGTCTCTCAATGAAAGATTGTCTGTACATGAGTCTCTCAAAATTTAAGGTGCTTTAAAACAAAACTAGTCTTCACAAAATAGGAGCAATAATAATATCTCATACTAATAGTATTTCTAAAAATACTTCCATTTCATTCACTCCAAATTGCTAGTAACAGAACTGTGCATCAAATTCTCAAGAGATTAAAAAAGGAAAATTGTCTGAGGTACCTTTGTCTTTTTAAGAGCAGTAAGGATTTCAATGCTTCTTTGTCCTCTACATATTATATTTCACATCTACATTTCATTAAGTGCACACTGACTCAACTTTAGTGTAAGTAACCACTGCAGAGTACAGGGGAAAGAAAGTCATAACCAACAGAAATTGATTGATAATATATTTTCAATTTGCACTCAGAGAGATTAGCTGTTGTATATGGAATTATATTTGTATAAAGGATCAATTTATACATAAAGAATTAACTACTGTGCAGTCAAAATACTATAAACTGATCTTTGTAAACCTGAATAATTTGTGTAAAACTAATCTATTTTTATAGAGTAACACTAATGCTTGGACTGAAATCACCCCTCATTTGTCCTCCCACCTCACCCCAGACTACACTTTCACCCTAACACCACAGTGTTTGAGAGACTTCTGAGCAGATCAGTTAAGACAAAAAAGCAGCAGACTGGGTGACATTGTGCAACTGCAACCATGGGCCTCAGCCTGCATTCCTTGCACAAACAAAATTTGCAAATGCTCATGGAGTGCTTCACTCTGGTGTCTATAATTCGAGCTCTTAATCTTTAATGTGCAGAGCCCGTTATCACATATTCATTTTAATCACATTAACCTTACCAACTCAGATTTCTGAATATTTAGCTCACAGCTGTGAGACTAAGGAAAAAAATGTAATCAAAAAGATGAAATTATTTTCTTTTTTCTTGAAAAAAAATAAATCCCTTGATACTGTTTTTAAAAATGAAAGAATAGGGCATATAGTACATCTAAGCAAACCTCTGCAAGGTTTGCCTTCCTTTAGTCTCTTTATCTTCTACATGGAAAACACACATCTCTCACTTTTTATTGACACATCAAAACCACTATTGTTCATAGCAGCTGAACAATTCTCGTTCTTAGCAAAATAAACTATTAAAAAGAAAAAAAAAAAAAAGAAACTAAAGTCTTAGCCCAGAAGAAACAGTTACTGCCCTGGAGGCTAACGAAGTGCAGGAAAACTGCAAGTACCAGCCGTGAAGCAAATCAGCTTAACCCAGGGAAAGGCCACGCTACTGAGAAAGGAAGCGGGAGGAGGCAGAGGGTGAGTAATCACTAAAAACAAGAGTAGCTCCTAGAAACGAGTTGCACTACCTCACTTTTTCCCTGGATGAGATCTATAATGAAGCTATCCGATGCAGAGACAGCCCCAGGCTCATCAGGCCTTTTAAATCTCCTCGCTGGCCAAGCAACACTCGCCGAGGGAAGATCCTACTTATTACATGAAGCCACTCTGAGGGAGAAGTGCCTGCCACGCGGAACGTGTCAGCGTCCCTCCCCTGTGCCATTCCCCTGAGCCACGTTGTTATTTCTCATGACAATCACCTAATTAGGTGGGTCAAGAATCACAGAAGATAGAAGAGATCTATTCTTCCTACATGCCAGTTTTCCCATTTGTAAAAATGAAGGTAATGGCTCTTCCCCTCCATTGTGAGGCACTTAATAAATGTTAATAATAATCAAGTCAGTCACATCTCCCAGACAACACTGTCAGATCTTTTATTGCAATATTTGATAACTACTGGGCTCAGGAGGGAGCTCCCACAGGTTCCAGACAGAGAAAGACTCACATCCCTGGGTGCAAGAGGTCACAGAGGGCTGCATCACAGCAGACGTTTCACAACTCTGAGAGGGGAAGCCCTAAGAGGGAAGAGCAACACATGCTGTGGCACTCCACGTTTATGGAGAGTTCACAGCTCTGCAGTATGGGTCCTATTTTCTGCTGGAAAAAGCATTAAGATGCTGTAGCATCTAAGAGGGCTGTGAAGTCTTTCTGGTTAAGAAGTTGAACTAACTCAAATTTCTTGAATGAAAAGGTATTTTTCTTCATTGTCTTTCTCGGAAAGAAACAAAAGAGTTACATGTTATGGAAAGCGCTGGAAAAATAAAAAACACTGGCTTAAGAAAAGCTAGTAGCATTTCCTCTAGTACTCACCTTCTCAATTTACTGCTCTCACTCATCATGTTCAACCACCAGTATATGTACATTTATTTAATGCAGCTCCACATGATCACTGAATAATAAAGCAGTGCAATACATTCAGTATTACAGACACTATACTATTACCAATACTCTACCTAATGAAGTTTATAAAGTCTTCATCTTTGGGTGTCACAGACAGAAAAGGAATCCTGCTTTGAAATAGCTTCTGCCTTCCAACACTGCTCTTCCCTCCTTCAGCATTGCTTATGGCAGTCTCCCTGAGCTCATCCAGAAAGGACAAAAAAAAAGAAAAAAAAAGACCATACTTATTACAATGCTTGTCATCTGCACCACATGATTTTCTTAAGGGAAAGGACTAAAGCTGATGTATCTGCAAATGATTATTTCTGCATTTTGTTAAAGACAGAACACAGTACCACAAAGGAAAGTGCCACTACTGGAATGTTTTACTTAATGAATCATAACATATGCAAAACAAATTACTTACCATTAAGTCTGAATAGGACTTAATATGGTTAAAAAGAGCTGCAAATCCAGACGCATTCTGGCTTTGTATGAGGTCTCTTTCTGTACTCAGGCAGATACAGGATAGGATGGACTGCTGGATTAATTTTCCCCACTGTGTACCTCACTGCTTCTGCTCTCAAGTGAATTCTATAAAGGCAAAAAACGGACACATTGAAAACAGGGAAACAGAACAAAAAGACAGCATATTTCTCTTACAAACAAGGACTACAGACTGAGCAATGCAATGGTTTCTTCACTCATTGATCTAAGCACGTTTGTTAAATCCCACAGGCACTATGTTAGCACCACATCCCACTGAAAGATGTTCAGTTCTGCATTTTCTAAGAGGCACACCATAAATAGGTGCCTATGGAAATCAAAGATCTGTGGAATATGGAAATTTAATGGCATTTAGCTAAAGAATCAGTAATAGCACTAATAACTTGCTTTTTCTCAAAATCACAACAGTCTAAAAAATTACATGAGTATGGACAACAATGTGAATCCTGAACATTTCATAGAAAAGCAGAGGGTTCCAGTTAGGTAAACACAGGCATGGAGGTTCCATGCACAAATCTAGGTCATAGGATATGCCAGAAACGGAATGAGGAAACAAGCCCAGGATTCAAGACTCCTACTCCCTTCCCTACTACCAAGCTTTCCACCACCTTCTCAGCCAGTGTAGAAGCCTCTCAGTCATTCTGCAGCCTCTCACAACTACCATCTGCGTGACCTCAGTTTAACTCTTACTTACAGACACAGTAGCACAGTTTATATCACAGACATATCAGCTGAATTTCAACTGAAGCAAGAAATTAAATACTGAGATAAACTTAGGAAAAAGCAATGATCAAAAAATCCCGAAAAATAACTCTTGAAACAGAAGTGTCACAGAGCTGTCCTCTTCCCAAGAGGCAATCATGGAATCTAATGCCTAATAAAGCCAGGAGAGGGTAAGGTCCTCCCTAGACAACAGCCAGGAAGTCAACACAAAGTCATTCTTGCACTGTCAACATCATAAAGAAGTTGTAGGCACCTTTTTATAATGACAGAGTATTCTTAATAAAAGCTTCAAGCAGGTTTTATAGCTGCATATTATCCAATGAAACCAGTAATAAACAGCACTGTAGCATTATTTAGTGCAACTCCAATACGCCAAGAGTCACAACCTCAGTTTTATTTATCACACAGGCTAAAATGTTACTTCTTGGCTTTACAGTAGCAGCCAGGCCTGTAGCTATTTTATCCGAGCACATTGCCATCTGGATATTGATACTTTGCTATGGGATATGAAAGAAGAGCTTAGTTACCTAATACAGCTTAATTGAATACAGAGGACCTACATACTATACCATACATTATTCTATACAAAATCAAATCTGAAGGGCACAAAAAGTTCTGTAGATGTCAGCAGAGAATATTTCAGAGGTAAACTCTGGGTTCTGGGTGTGCAACAGAAATGCTAAGAAATACTGTGAAAAAGATGTGCTTATGAAATAAAGCTGGGTGGTGGTGGGGGGGGTGGGGGGGTGGGGGGAAGAAAGAGCTCAGGAAGATGCTTCTCCTTTGGAAACAGCAGGGAAGTGATCAGTCACACATCTGCTGGTAAAGTCTCTGCTACAATGATCTGCATTCACCTTGAAAGATCTGACTGGCTTGCTTTTTTTCCTCAAACAATGCTTTATGCATATAAAAAAAAAAGAGAAGATTCTGTACAAAAACACTCACTTGACTCTGCAGAAAACAGCTTCAAGATCACTTGCAGCTGCACTATCCACATTAAGGAACAGAAATTAAAAAGCTCTAATATTAATAAAATTCAGAAATTAGGAACTGTTAAAAAGAGTTATTTGGGTGCAAGGCTAGAAAGACTACCTGACTTCGTATTTCTCCTCAAGGAAATGCCAAGATCTCAGAAATACCAGTCAGATGGACTGCAAATATATGTAAGTAAAGTAGATAAACCACAAACCCTTTTGAACACGACCCTGTTAAAAGTCAACCACCTCTAACACCCACACTGGAGGCCAGATTCCAGCTACATACAGGAGCTCCCACCACACTGCAGCACCTGCAGGAATTTGCCACCATATGGAAAGTGACAGGCACCTGCGCGTCCCCTAAAATGGCACAGGGAGCCAAAGCCATCCTTCCTGCTGTGGTGCTCCTCTTTCACAATAAGGAGGGAACTAACAGTAGATGTGGCTTGCTTTAAGTAGAAAAACTTGTTCAGACATGAAAAAAGTCAACCATTCGGAGCCTATTTTCTGCACAGGCCCATGAATTATAAGAAAAATAAACCCTAAAGACATTCTTAACTTAGTCCATATTATGCCAACAAATTCAAGCAAATGGTACAGTTTAAGTTAATTACAGGAAACTGAAATACAGTTTCGGGTTCTCCCCTGACACTGTCAAGATCTTTGGAGTTACATGTTCAAAACAATAACTGTGTGCTTAAAAGGCTTGCCAGCCACACTTCTGTGTATGGTTTGATCCCACATGCCAAACAGGTTTGTCAATGAAATTAAAAGAATTACTGAGATGGATAATCAGGTTTATTTTAGCAGACAAGAAGTGATTTTACATTGAAAGACTTGCAGAGAAAAAAATAGATTTAAGGTACCTAATATCCAATTGCTAGACACAGAAAAGAAGAGTAGTTCATGAGTTGACACCTCAGTCTCAGACTGCAAACACAGAGAATGCTAACAGTCTTGTGCAAAGTGCAGGCAGAATAAACAACAGAGAAGTTTGGGGCATTTGGCAGAGCTCTCCTTGGGATTATCTCTGCAGGCTGAGCCACCAAACACCTGCATTTCCACGGCAAGTACTGACCCTGGAACTTCATCTTAGGGAAGCCAGCAGCAAAACACACACAAGTACCTGCAGGGAAGTGCCACAAAGTTTTACTGCCAGAGCTTCAGCCAGTATTTTAGATGCATTGTTATAGCTCTGGTTCAGCTAATAAGGCATTGATTTAATGTAGAAAAACACAAGCACCGCCCTCCTCCTTGCATGCTAATTAGCTTGACTTCTATGATAGTGCAGAGGTGAGAAGAGGAATTTTTTTTTTCTCGTCATGCTTAATTAAAAGAATAGTCACATGTATTTATTTTGCTCTGTTATTAGCACAAATTATTAATACTCTAAAATACACCATATAAAACACTTGTTAGCAGATGTTTCCAGATGCAATTTCCACCACCACCCTAGTCTAGGTATTTTGTTTATAGGGATAGCTTTAAACGGAACAGAATATCTGGGAGGGGCTTTATTTTTTCATTATTTTTTGAGTTTTTCTGTGTGTTTGTTTTTTTCTAAAGAGCATTCCCCTTAACTTTACATAGAGATCTCTTGGTACTGTATTCACAAATTTAACTGGAGGAACAAATTATTCAGTAAGTGTCTAAAGTCAGGTATTCTGATAAAGAAATATCAAAAAGGTTTTGAGAAAACAGCTTCCTTCTCATGTAACCCTCTAAAAAGAAAAACAAAGTTGAAATGATCTCCTAATGCATCTCTCTTCATAATTCATGTCAAAAGATGACATTTTCTCAGGATCTTAATTAAGATAATGATGAACACCTGTGTCGGCATTCTTTGGCAAGACAGCATTATCCATCACAATCTTTTAAGTATTCTCAAAAAACCCGAACAAAATTGTATGACGGAACCAATCTGTTGCCTCTCCTTGCACCAAGTTTTACATCTCAGATACACACAAGAATTATTACATCTTTAAAGACTGCAATAAGAACAGGATTGTTAGATTTTAAAGTTTCAAAAGAAAGTAGCTACTAAAGTAATTAAATTAAGGTGTATCATATCCAAGATGCCCAAGTTTAACTCCATCCACTGCAAGCCATCTACAACCGAACCACTTACAGTTAGACCCTATCTGTGGGCTGTACTTTTAAAATACAGTTTGCTGTGATTTTCAAGATCACCCTGCCTCTTTTTCCCCTCCTGGAAAGAAAACACACACAGCTGATCCCTATTATATGTACACACTCTTATTTATCAAGCTATTTTATTCTGTACCACATATGTTTACACACCCTAAATTAAATTATGCAAATGAAACCGGTGTAGAAAAACAAATATGCAAGTTCAAATATTGCTACATTTTGGGTCACCACATTTTTTTGCATGGTCATCTCAAAACCAAGTTCCTCTCATGTCAAAAACCCTACTGGAGTCTGACTCCTGAAGTAAGGAAAGACCATTTCAAACAGCTTTTCAGGACCAACCCATCAGACTGAAGGCTATAAAAATAATTACTTTAATTATTTATTTACACAAGCTGAAGAAGCCTTGATTTAAATACGGCAAAGACTGCACAGCCAGCCTGCAAACTCTACCCATCGTTTAGAACTGAATGGTAAATGTTTTGTCTAGTGCCTTAACAGTTTAGCTTCCAACAAGCTATGACACAAATATATAAAGCACAGAGCTTTAACATCCGCTTGCACTTGTATAGCATCACAAGCAGCTGCAAAACAAACACTTGATACCAAGAACTTATGCATACTTTCAAATGTACATACCTTCAGTAAAAATGAAAAAAAGCAGCAAATGTGTCCTCGAGCCTCAGAGTTGCTAATAGCACACACAGAACTACATAAACAATAGTCCTGGAACAAAGTTCTCATTTCCCTATAATTAAAGAGCTGAAAAGTCCTGCAAGGCAGATTAGTCTTAGGCTTTCACATTTTAATATGCTTCTCAGAGGAAAAAGTTGCTGTGACTAGTCATTCAGTAGAGCTATCAATGTGCAAATAAAGCAGAAAATAGAGACATCCTTAAGAAATTAGTCTCAAATTTGATATAAAGTGAAGGTGACAACCACAGCAATAGAACTATAAACTAAATGTTCCAATATCTTGAAGCATTATCTACAGTTCTTTGAAAATTGCAAAGAATAATGGCATAATATAGTAAGAACATCAGTTTGATAGACACATTTAATCCTGATGGCATAGGAGTCCTATCGCTACCGTTTATTAATCAGCTCTGATATTATTTTGCAGTGCATGAAAGTGTGCATGGACACACCACCCTTTCCAAAGTGTATGCCTACAGAAGCAAAATTAGTAGAACACAAGGAAAAAAGAGGGTAATTTTACATGACATTAACCTTACCTCCTCCTCCTCGGAAAGTCAGATGCCATGGGAAGATAGCTAAAACTTCTGCTTCTCCCTACAAAGAAAAGGGCAGGGAAAAGCAGTTATTCATTCTACTCACAGATTACCCGAACGTTAATGTATAAAACTATACGGATATAATATCTCACTCCCCGAGCAAGGGGTACTGTCAGAGGGTACCACAGACGCGCTTTTCAGTGGAAAAAGAAATGCGGTGCTTTAGAGCGACAGCTAAAATTAACCGAGGGACCAGCATCGGTGACACCGTGCAGCTGAAAACTGATGAAAGTGCACACCTGTGTGGATTCAGCATGTAAGAGTGTGCGAGCCGATGCGAGACCCCTCCCGCTCACCGGAGACACAACCCGCACGGATTTTAAAGAGAAACACTTCCACGTAAAAAACTCCTAAATAATAATAATAATAAAATTTAAATTAATAAAAGGAAAAAGAAGAGAAATACAGAAAACATCAGACAAGGTGCTACTCGGCAGCAGCACGGAGAAGTGTGCCGAGACCCACCTCGCCCCGCTGGGCTTCCACCCTACCGGGGGCCCAGGGCGGCAGCGCAGGGGGGT
>NW_009953205.1:723407-723870 GCF_000747805.2 Chaetura pelagica | reverse complement strand
GGTCCCAGCCCGCGGGTCCCCGGTGGGGCCCTGGCGAAGGGCAAGGTCCGCGGCCGCGGGAGCAGCGCCTTGTCTCAGCCGCAAGGGAAAAAAAAAACAAGCGAGGAGGAAATAAACGGGGGTATGTTCTTGCTGGGAAATATATCTGGTAGAATCAAAGGAGATTACATCTCCTGATCGGCGGGGAATTATCCCAGTTCATATGGTTTTAATCTGCTTTCGCCTCGACCCTTTTACGAGCCGGGAAGGGGGAGGATAGCCGGTTTAGTCCTCAGACCCGCGGGCAAGCTTCATTCGAACGATTTCTGCAGAGCCATCTCCGCCCCCACCGCTCCCTCGCCGGATTCCCCTTCTTTCGAGACAGGCGCTGGGAAAGACTGAATCCCTCCCGCCCTGCTCACGGCCCCCTCGAGCCCTCTGCGAAGCCAAACCCTGCTCCTCAGGGACCCCCACCCCCCGCAGC
>NW_009953205.1:719123-720008 GCF_000747805.2 Chaetura pelagica | reverse complement strand
CCTTCCCCAACGGGGCGGTCCTGCCGCGGCCGCTCTACTACACGGCGCCCTTCTACCCCGGTTACACGAACTACAGCTCCTTCGGGGCCCTGCACGGGCACCCCGCTGGCGGCCCCGCCGCCGCCGCCCCCGGCGCTCACTTCAATGGATTAAACCAGACTGTCCTCAGCAGAGCCGAGAGCCTGGCTAAAGACACTAAAATGATCAGGAGCCAGTCCCAAGTAGACCTTTGCAAAGACTCACCTTACGAACTGAAGAAAGGTATGTCCAACATTTAATATCAGCTTCTCCTCCTTACCCTCTCCTGGGACTGTGGGTTTGTTCTTTGGGGTTTGTTCTTGGGGTTTTTTTTTTTGTTTGTTTGCTTTTTTGTTTTGTTTTGGTTTTTTGATTTTTTTTTTAATTTATTGAGAGAAATAATAAATTACTTTGGCAGTTATTTTTTCACTACCAAAAGAAAAACAAAACAAGCAGAAAAAGACCAGCTCCCCCCTTCCTCCTCAGCACCCCCTTCAAAAGTTTATAGAGTCTATTGGAAATGGCTGGGTGGAAACTGCCCAGAAATGTCTTAACCAAGTGAAGAGCAAAGGAGTGACATGCTTTCTCTCACACACACAAAGAAGAAATATTTGTATTAAATCTTATTCTGTATATTTAATGTAGCTTTTTGTATTTAAATTGATAATACAGTATCTCTGAAGTAAATTATGAAATCAAGACACCTGTACAGGCATTAATGTTGTTTTCGTAATATAAATATATACATTTCTGTGTCTTTTTCCGAATTGTTTCATAGTTTTAAAATATATATACAAGTTTAATTTAATTTTTTATGCCTATTGTTTTTTTTTTCCTTGGGTGTGAGTTAAACCATAAAGCAAGAAA
>NW_009953205.1:716766-718396 GCF_000747805.2 Chaetura pelagica | reverse complement strand
CGCGGCGCCCGCAGCGGGTGGCAGATTGCGGCGGCCACCGGGGAACCCCGCTAGGAAACGTTCAGAGAGTGCCCTGAGCTCTCTCAGAGCGTTTCTGCCGTTCCACAGCCCAGGTCAGGGGCAGAGCAGGTCCCTGAACCGAATAGGTGGTCCCCAGCTCTAACTTCCAACCACCCCTCGAAAGCCAGTCCCCGTTCCTGCCGTGATCCCAGCACCCCGGCCCGCCCCAGCAAATAACGGCGAGGACCTGTGCCAGCACCCAGCTCCGGGGACGGATTTTGCCCTGTTCAAATCGGATTTGGTGGGCGTCAGTTGTACATGGGCGCATCACCGCTGTTAACGTGATGGGAATATCGCTGGGATAGCTGGAGCTGAGACACCCCTCTGCTTTGTTTGGGTGTTTTTCTTGACGAGCCAGATAATTATTTTGTAATCTCTTCGACTTTATCAGAGCCATTTATTAGCTGTAACAGGTTTATTCATGCATATTTACATTTTACGGGATTTTAAATAGTAGTTTGTATTTTATGTTTTAAAGATGCAGACCATGTTCACTTGGTTATATGAGCCTTGTAGATAATCTGGTTTAAAATCAAAATTGCTTCAATATGAATGTGTAAAGTAATCAAATATTCCTGGTATAATAGTATGTTATTTTGTCACTTTATAAATTATAAATTAATTTTAAAAAAAACAACGCTCGAATTTCTCGGTTGGATCATTTATTTCAAGTCGGGGAGACCTGCAGGATTGTGTATTTTTCGTGCAGCAGTGAGTTTTATTGGACTCACATGCCTTGTTGAAAACAGGAGTAAGTTCCAGTGGTGAGGGGCAGAGCTGGTCCGGGCAGGAGCAGCTCCGGGGTGTGGGTGTGAAGGCAAATCGCCGCCGGCACCCCCAGCCCGGGCTCTTCCTGCACCTTCCTTGCCGGGTGGTGTCACCTTTGGCCGAACCCGGGTGGAACTCCTGAGTGCTCTTTGCAATGGGGGGCCGACAAAACCCCTCCAGACCGCGGTCCGGAGACAACAGGTCCCGCAGTAAAACGAATATTTAAAAATAAACAGATTGTAATTATTCATCTAGCTATGGATTTATTTTTTTTTAAGTTGTCATTCTACCTTTCCCCAGCTGATCTGCCTATCTCTGAAAAACCTATTTTGCAAAGCAGCTTAGAAGCTTCCCTCGTTCAAAAAGTCCTATTCCTTATAATCGGGGCTATTCTGAATAGCTCTATCTGCGATCTCAATATGGTTTTCGTTTGATGTATAAATTCCTAAGGGAATTAACCGTTTCCTTTAGGTTGCAGCCTGTCGCCTATTTTAAACCATAACTAGTATTGTAGCCCCATCGATTTCATACAACAGTTTTATCCCTCACCCTTTTCCTCTGTCACGGGAGATGTACTATACAGCCTGACTTTAACATAAGCACGATTTTTCCAGTTTCTTTTTTATAATAGAGCAGGGGAGGAGGGGGCAGCGTCCGCCTTTTTTGCCTCCGGCATGTTAATTTGTTATTAATTATTTTTTTTTTTGAGGATATCTTAAAATAACGTCTGCTGCCAATTAAAGCTTTCGTAGGTTACTCGGGAGCAGCCTCCGGAGGGGTAGGGCGCGGAACCCTGCCGAGG
>NW_009953205.1:695962-697246 GCF_000747805.2 Chaetura pelagica | reverse complement strand
GAGAGGCGGGTAGCCTGGCACAGCCCTGCTGCTTCCTCTTTCACGCTTAAAAACAAAACAAATCCTGATTTAGACCCTCAACACCCCGGACCGTGTTTACATCCCCCCCGCTGCTCTCCCCGCGAGTGTTGCTTTTCCAATTGTTCCCATTAACCTACGGGGCTCCCGCGCGGCGCGGAGCCTCCGCGGCGGCCAGGACGGCGCGGTCGCGTCTAATTGGCTTATTGGCTCCCCCCTGCCCCCCATCCCGGTAAGAGGATCTGAACAGCATCTTCTCTTGTCGAGCCCAGGAACTACTTGAAAGCCTCTCCGCAAGGAGAACATGGCAAATCACACGGTCAGCAAGTTTAAAGGACGCGACTAAAAAATATCACAGAAAGTTGCAGTAGGGAAAAAGTACAGGAACTTCAACTCAACACCCCTCTTCTGCCAAACTCCGGAGGGAGCACATATATTAATTTTAAAATAGAAGGGGAGGCGGGAAAAGGAAAACTCGGTCTCACAACCCGGTCCCGCCGACGGACGGGTGTCGTTCCCTACCCGCAGGTATTCCGCAGCGGCGGGGCAGTACGCCCGGCTGCGCGGCCACCGCCCCAGCAGCAGCGCCGGGGCAGCTTGGGGGCGGCACGGGAGTGCCAGGGGAGCCTACACCCCCAGCTCCCCTCTTTCTGTGACCTGCCTAGATTATTAGTAAGGACATCTGTGGCTGGCAAGGGAACAAGTGTTACCAAAACCAGAACCGGCTGTTTTTCCAAATGAGCAATATGTTAATTCCTCATCCCCCCTCTGATTTCTTTAAAACCTGGCACAAATACATCAATAGCGAAGAATAAGGAGCCTTTGCAGAGAACAAGTGGCAGTTTTGAATTTACCTTTTGTGTGCGTCTCAGATGCAATCTTGAGGCATTTTTTCCTCTCTCTCCCACAGAAAAAGAGTGTTAATCTGCCCTATCTTGGGACCCAAAAGGATTGGAGTGGAGTACATATTCACTGGAATCACATAGGGGAATAAGGGTCTTGCTTTATTGAATCATCAAATCCCAGGAATGAAGTTCTTAATTAATTATGGGTGCTAAAAATTCAGGCCAGCTGTTTCTTTTTACTTGGCTCTGACAGAGAAAGACAAAGTCTACATCGAGATCTTCTAAGGCGCATTCAGCATAAATCAGAGCCCTCGGCGGCGCTCCCGGCCGCGGCGCGGCCCGGCGGTGACAGATGGCGCATTGTCCCCGCATTCCTCTACCGTGCCTCCGCGGGCGCGGAAGCGGCCGCCCGGCGGCGCGA
>NW_009953205.1:689085-695002 GCF_000747805.2 Chaetura pelagica | reverse complement strand
GTCTTGGTCCAGACCAACGAAATTGTCTTTTATTTGCTGAAAGCAAACCACAGAGCTCTCCACGCTCATGCCTGATGGATGCAAATGTAAATGTGCACTTACTTAATTGGACCAGGTCCCAAGATAAAAGAGATAAACGGCTCCCAGTTTGCCAAGTTATTTTCAGAGGCATGCAGTGATGTGTGGAAGGAAAGTTAATGAAGAGGAGAAGAGACGCACTGTACTTAAAATACCTCGGGTCTAGACTCGGAGAGAGGGAAGGCTCGGTCTCCGCCGCGGCGGGCAGCGCTGGTCTCCGCGTCCCGGCCGCTCTCGGGTCGCGGGCACTACGCGCAGCCCGGCTCTGCGGAGCCGCAGGTAACCGCCTCACCTGAGCCGCGGCGGGGCGCGGGGAGCCCTGCGAGGCAAGTCATGCTCTTTCCCCTTTGCCTCTACCAAACTGTTCTCCATTACTGCTGTCTCCCCTTGTTCCTCCCCGTGTTCTACATCTCAATGCACGAGGCATTAACAGACGGTTATTGATACAAACACAGTTTTTTGTTGCTAAAGGCCTTCCAAAACAAATTCTCCGGCTGAATGCCAATGTATGCATGTTGGCTGGTGACAACTGATTAGTGAAATGATTTACGGCCAACTTAAAAAAAATGATACCGTCAAAGGCAGCAATTTGAAAAAAAGATAAGACAGCACAGCCTCAAGGCTTTCCACTGTAAAAGCCACTCAACAAATCTAAACCTACGCTACAAATACCTGAAACACTCAAGGAATCAATTGGTCGCAGATTAAATACAGTCTCTATTCTGACTCCCCCTGGTAATCTGCAGCTCTCCACAAGAGCAGCCCCTCATTTTAGGCCTCAAGCCTCACCTGCAGCAGGGCCTGCTCCTGCCAGGGCTGCCCAGCCACCCTGCCGGCCTCCCAGCATCCCTGCAATTGGAGACTTAGGCCTCCTTTTTGTTTCAAGAGTTTTTCTCTCATTAATTGATTAAAAAAATCCCTCCTTCCCTCATTTCTCTGTAGCTCTTCTTCATAAAGAAAGCTTTTGCTCTGCAATAAAGTAAGAGACTTTGATCCCAGATCATCCTCTTAGGCCTTCCAGCTGAAATCAGTGGAGAAACTATGTGGAGTTATTGTTCGCACTTGCTGCACTTCTGATTCAGAAAGGGCTGATTTATTAGCTTGTCAAGGGAAGCATTGTTCAGGAAGGCAATCAAAAAGCACTTACCTAGCTAAACTAAAATTACTGCCTTTTCAGTGGCTAATTTGTATAACTCCCATGGAGGAACTTGGGAAGTGTTTGATGAGGCATAAAATGATGATTAATGAATTTATTGGCTTGCTGCTCATCAAATAGGAGTAGTATATCTTTCCTCTATTGGGCGTTGGGTCTAATGCTACATGTCTGTGTAAAGCAAGTCCAATATGATCTCCTTTTTAGCCCCCTTTTAACCCCCATGACCTGAAGAATATCTCTGTGTAACAGAGGCAACATTGGGGGACTGCAGAGACAAAGAGCCTGTTTGATAAAACGGTCATTGAGAAATGCGAGGAAAGTTGCTGCAGGGACAGATCTGCTCAGTTTTCAGCTTTCAATCACTTTGACTACTGAAGTGGGAAGAATGTAGAAACTAGATAAGGTGTGAGAAATGAAAAGAAAATGGCAAACCTACTTTAACTTTCATAAAGGATCCAGCCAAACAACTTCATTGCTACTTGAAAGAACGAACAAACGAGCGCAGGAAGTGCCGGGATTCCCCAGCAATCAGGCCTCCTGCAGCCCCTCACCACCCAGCCATGGAGGGAGAGACAGGCAACATGGCCCAGACTGGCTGTACCCAAGGCTAGCCTGTAACCTAATCTGTGCCTTGATCAGATTTGATGCAACCATTTTGAGCCCATAAACTTTATGTTCTTTTTCCTCCACTGAAATAGCTTGGGGCTTTCTCCTCTGATCAGTGTTTAATGCTTAAATCACTATTTTGGGACCACTGGTTTCTGAGAGAAATTACTTACTTTCCCCCTTTTAAAAGCCCATAGTAAATTACTTGTGATTCAGTGCCCACCTGCATACACATGTGACTGACAAACTATCTTATGCTGAACACCTTGCTGTTTTGAACAGGTTAAGACACCCAGAAGATCAGAAACATTGTTGACATTCTCAAAAACTAGTTAAAATAAATTTGCCTGAGATTTGGAGTCAGAAATCTTCTGGAGACTGAATCAATTTAGCTCCTAGCTTCCATGTTGCTTCCCGCAGCTCTGAAGCTTCTCGAGGAATCTGTAACTTGCACATCTCCCAGTGAAGGTGCACATGCCTTAGCTAGAGCCCACTGCCAAACAGGCAGTTTCTCTCTCTACCTTTTGGAGCTTTGCAGAAGTAGCCTTAGGCCTGCATGTCAGCAGCTCACTGTGCTGAAGACTGAGAGGTGCAACAAGAACATTTTGCAGAACTACCAATGTAGCAATCAACACTCTCTGAAATGATGTGGTATTTCAGACTCCAATGAAGCTCAAAGGAGCAGGAAATGGTAGTGTGGAGGGGCCTGGCAATGGTAGCAGCCCATCTTCTCTGTCCATGCCTTCCTGTTCTGCCTCTGCATGCAAAGCCAGAGCACAGCCTGCTCTGTGCTCCTTCAGAGGAGAGTAAAGAATTAAAGGCAGGCTCTGGGTGAAGCAGTGGGAAGCTCCTTCCTTTTGTTGCCTCTGTGTTACAATTCAGTCTTGTGCATTTTTCCATTTCCATCACCTGTTCTGGGCTGCATTAGAAGATGTCTGTTTCTAAAGACTTCCATAAGCTGTATGGGAAGTGAGGCTGGCCAGAACCTACCACGGACCTCATCAGACAAATGGGCCACTGTACCTATGCTGTGCTGTGGTCTAGATCTCAGCCCCGGAAGGCAGGAGAAAAACTCTCATTAAACTTCAAGGGACTTCAGTCCATATTCTTTGTGAAAGGTAAATTTGGCTGTCCCATGCTAGGTAATAATTGTAATTTCAAGCATACTTTTTTTTTTTTTTTTCTTTTTCTTTTCCAAAATACAAGGTATATAACATACCAAGAATGGTTCATTTTCCAGATCTGTTTAGAAACGGTTTCTGGAATGGTAGAAGGAAGAAATTCCTGACTAATCTTTCAGTTCCCACAGTGGAGGCTGTGGGAACAACTCAAAACAAAACTTTCCTGAAACTACACATTGGTTTCCTTGACAAAAGGAAAAAGGCACCTACCTTGTATTTACACTACCAGAAAACATTTATTTTAATGCTAGCAAATTGGTATTTACCTGAGACACTTTCAGCTGAAATGATCATCTGGAAAATAATGTTTATAAACATCCTCAAACAAATAGAACTCTCCTGACACAAGCCTACCATCAGTGTACCGCTCAACAAGTTTTATCTGCAAGTCCTTGACCTGTGACTGCTTTTACAAAGGCTCTCTGTTCATTAGCAGTTTCAGGTCACTTTAAGTACTTGTGTCATGAACACATAGCACAGCTGTAAAATACATGTATTTAATACCAGCTACATTAATATAGGGGCTTATTTTCCTCCACTTGGCTCCCAAAAGCAACATGATCTTACACATTGATGAAAAAAGACCTAGTTATATTTGCATAATTACAGAAATATTGTAGGTATTCAGTGCAACAGACCTAAGAGGCTGATTTATGATCAAATATGTATGGCTAAAAGTTACCATGCTGGGTAGTGTGCATAGCATTAGACAGTGACAGTTTTGGGGCATAATTGCTTTAATGTGGGCAATTAAGACTAAGTGCATGTGATTTTAGTGTCTGCCCTACATTCCTCTGAATGATTACAATGATCAATACACATGATTTGTAAGTTGCTTCCTATTGATCAAATGGTAAAATGTTTGACCTTCCTTTGAGGAAGTAATTTGCTAAATTATGACACCACGTAAAGTCTTTCTTGGTTCAGAGGTGAGGGGTAATGGTGCTCAGAATTAGAAAAAAAAATAATAAATTAATCATTTTCCCCCCTTTTCCTGAAAGTAAGTCTCTAATGTCCCTGCCAACTTGCTGACCTCACCTGTGGAGGGAGGAGTCAGGCACATTGGTCTTTGAAATTAACAGAGAGAAAAAACTGAATTGCAAACTCAGTCCTTGCAAACTTGCAAACAAGGAACCCTCTTCATGAACTTTATCAGTTTACACCTTTATGCCAAATCATCAAGGAAGCTCTTGACCACAGGATCTCAGTTGTTTGAGAGTGGTTGGAGAAAAACACGCAGCACCAAAGTTGGGGAAACCTAGCACTCTGAGTGCTATGAGCAGCTGGGACACGTGGCGGGGCTTCCTGGGCTGCCTGCCAGGCTTCATTTTGCTTTGCATGCACAGTACCAAATAGTCTTCACTATATCACATTAGCAGGTACAAAAAGAAAAACAACAAAGTGTTCATGAAAACATGTTAGCTGATGAACAGTGACTCAGCTATGGCAGAGGCACCTCCTCTATGCTACAGTTGCCACTAAATGTACACAGTAGCAAATTAGATCAACATTAATAGGTAGCCCTGCACTGAGATGTGCCCTGCTCCACCGGCTGTTCTGTGCTGCCCAGGGGTATGATGATTGTCCCCTGATGCCAGCAAACCACATGCACCAGGGCAGAGCTACGACGCTGAAAATCTAGTACCTCAGAGGTTCTGATGTCCCAGAAGAAGTTGCAAAGACCCACAGTTGCCCCCTTTCCCTTCAAGAGTAATTTTGCCAGCATGGTTTCACACAGCAGCAGTGTTTCCTGGCATGCCCTTCTGCAAGTGCTCAACTGAATTTAGTGTTACAGATGACCCAGTTCAATACCAGAAATTTCCGCAGTCCTTTCACTTTTTGTTTTTGAACCTTCTGGGCCTGAAGCACTGCACTCCACTGGGGTCTGGTAGCAGTGCAGCCATGCACAGCCCTCCTCAGCTCACCTAGGTGGACTGAAAATGCTAAAGTAGCCAGCTGAATCTTACATTTTGGGGTCACTTGCAAAAGCTCTCTTTTGATTAGTTTTGTACACCATTCCAATTACACCACCCAGCAAAAGTCAACTGTTCAATTGTCCAGCTAACTAATAACTGTCCAAAATCTACTGTCAAACTATCCACAATGTATGTACAAACTTTTCCAGATTTCATCCTTTCACATTCAACTGCTCTCTCACTCAACTGCATCTCACTGACCAGCCTTCACACAAAGTTACCCACTTTTCCTGAAGTAATCCTCCATCATAAACAAAGACCCACAGGAATACTCCAACATTATCTAGGCCCTGAACCAAAAATTTCAAGTTCTCCATGAAAGTCCATCCTACTCCCTAGGAGAACTGTACAAGAAGCTGTTTAAGGACACAATACCAACGGTTTTTCAGGTCTCTGACACCAAGAATAACAAGTAGTACCTGTGTTGTGGTGTAGGATTATCCTGTCAGTTTCCTTCTCTGTCGATTTCCTCCCTTGTCAATTTCCTTCCTGGCCCAATCAGATGCTGCAGGAAAGAGAGAGAAATATTTAGGACAGGATTAACCACCTCAGTGTCCCTGTCCCCAGGCACAGTCAGCCCAAGATTGCAGACACGCTGGGAGGCCACTCTCTCCCACTTACTAGGTTGTGTTACCTCAGCATTTTCTGCCCCAAACACACCATTGGCCCATCCGATGTGCTTCAAGGCTCCTACACACCGTCCCCTCCCTGTGCTACCTCAGTTTTTCCGGTTGAATCCCCCTGGCCGGTGATGTCCCCTCTCTCTGCAGTGCCTCAGTTTTCCCTGCTGAGCTCCCCCCGGCGCCATTCCTGCCCTGGTTACCTCAGCCTTCCTCCTGCTGCCATTCCTGCCCTGGTTACCTCAGCCTTCCTCCCACAGCCATTCCTGCCCTCCGCTACCTCACCCTTCCTCCCCCTGC
>NW_009953205.1:678767-686800 GCF_000747805.2 Chaetura pelagica | reverse complement strand
CTGCCATTCCTGCCCTCAGCTACCTCAGCCTTCCTCCCGCTGCCATTCCTGCCCCCAGCTACCTCAGCCTTCCTCCCGCTGCCATTCCTGCCCTCAGCTACCTCAGCCTTCCTCCCGCTGCCATTCCTGCCCTCAGCTACCTCAGCCTTCCTCCCGCTGCCATTCCTGCCCTCAGCTACCTCAGCCTTCCTCCCGCTGCCATTCCTGCCCTCAGCTACCTCAGCCTTCCTCCCGCTGTCCCCCCTCGCACCCCTCGTGCCGCCCGGGGCTGTCGCTGTCCCCTCAGCCTCGCGCCTCTGCTCTGGGTCACCCACCGCCAGCATCCCAGCCCTGCCCGGCGCTCAGCCCGGGGATCCCGTCCCTCAGAGCCTTTTTGTGAGAAAAGAGTATCAAAGAGTTCATAAACCCCCCGAAAACAGCAGTTATTGAGCAATGACTTAAAACTACAAAGCACTTAGAATTCATGTTTAGAATGAAGTTCAGTCAAACAAAGGGGAGGCACTTGCTGAGAAACTGAAGGTAAATCTGCTTGCCAGACCTGAGAGGACAGACTCTCCTGGAGTTCACCAGTCACTGCTGAAGCATCCCTTGGGGGAACTTATTTTTTTCTAGCCAGAGGTGATGCTGGGGCACCAGTTACAGACAATCTAGGCTGAAGAGAACTACTCTGGAAACTCAGCTCTAAATGCTCACTTCCTCACCCCCTATTCCTGAGCACCAGGACTGAGGTGTCTAGCTCCATACCATAACCAGCTTCTATCTGGATTTTGAATATTTCTTTTAGTTTTCTTGAGGGCCTTAATGATCAGCACAGAGGCTTAAGGTTCCCCAGATGTCTCATTCTTGAGAAAACTTACAGAACAAAGCTGTAATACTACACAGTATATTAATCACTCTTTGTGGCAAATAAAGAAAAAAAAAAAAAAAGGAAAAAAAGGACACAGCATTGGATAGATTAAATAAATAATTCTACACCCAAGTTCCTATTTTCTTATTGATGGTATCATTCATTCATTTGGCAGCAATCTATGCTTAGCAGGCTGCCATGCAGCTAGTGTACAGGCACTTATGCTCCATACTGAATTTTTTTCCAGCACAATGTACTCAGATAAACATGTTTTCATTATTTCTCATTTAAACTAATTCTTCTTTAGCTATGTCATTATTTTCACATCAGGTGAATGGATTGACTCTGTATTTGAATGACATCTTACCATGCTTATTCTAAGAATGTGGAGAAACTGACATGTCCAACAGCTCATGAGAGACTCCTTAAGGAACCAACACAAGAAGATGAAAGCTGCTAGCTACAAACCAAGACATAAGAACTGTATCAGTAAGCACCCCTACATGTCTCCAATCCATTGAGAAGAAGGCAGAGAGGGATAAAAGTGCATCTGAGTCAATCACAAACTGAATTGGAGCTACAGATTGGCACTGGGGCTGCCAAAAGCCTAAGGGTGCCGCTGAAGTTGGGGCAGAGCCCAGCACTCCTGGCACTGCTAAATGGGCATGAAAAGCAGTGGCCAAGGAGACTCACTGGGGGGATTCTGGCCACAGGCACAGAGCCAGCACAAGGCTAGTGGCCTCAGCACTGCCCAGCTCCTGGGTTGCAGGAGGAGCCACAACCCACAAACCATTGTGTGCTAGACAAATCTGTGGGTACTTGCACAAATTGTACCAACCTGCTGCCACATCACTGCACACAACAAACAGAAAGAGCCCAGTCTCTGATGGCTCATGTATGGAGGCCTTGCTCTCTGCCACTGAATCCTGCCAGTGGAGAATCCAGGCTCAGGAGAACAGGGACAATAAAAGGAACAGCAAGGTACGTTAATGTGATATGCCCTGCATGGGGACACAGGAGGAGAAAACAGACTAATTAGCCTCAGTGCCTTTTCTCAGGGCTTCTCTATGGGCAGCACTGAACATCAGGGCTAGTAACACAGTTTACTCCATTATTTTATTTGATTTAATTTTTATTCTTTTTTTTTAACACACTGTGCAGTGAAAGCCCTGACCTCAAACTGGGAATCAAGCCATTGGATATTCTTTGCTTAAACTCTCCAGCTGCTGAGATATGATGTCAAGCTTTCAAATTTAAAAGATAAGAGCTGCTGCTGTCATAGTTTTCTCTGAATCTTTTTCCTGCAGAACACGTTTCAAGGTTTTGTTCAGCCTAAACCTTCCAAGCTTCACCTGACCTTGAGGTAGTGCCTGCATC
Organism: Chaetura pelagica; assembly: GCF_000747805.2. Taxonomy (NCBI): domain Eukaryota; kingdom Metazoa; phylum Chordata; class Aves; order Apodiformes; family Apodidae; genus Chaetura; species Chaetura pelagica. The sequence goes on along the minus strand of NW_009953205.1, from coordinate 684,576 downwards.
TGAACTGGCATCTGGCAAGGATTCAGTCACTGAAAAAGAGGCATCTATAGCATCTTAGACCCCTCCAAGTCATCCAAGCTTTGCCCATGGGATACACGATCTTTGAGAGACCTGCACTGGGCAGCATCTGGAGACCAAGGAGCTCCAGCTCCCTGGAGGAGAGGGCACGTCAAGTAAAACAAAAAGGTGTGAGTTAATCTCACCCCTAAACACCTTTTATAGTTAATAGCAAGAAAATGCACTTTACAATATGATTCATTTCCTCCTGAAATCAATGCTTAAAACTAATCAGAGGACAGACACACTGAAAGTGCTGATCTTGCTCTACTGACTGTGAGGAGAGTCCAGGGGGACCAAATCAGGTGTCTGTGCTGCAGACCTCTAAAGCTGGGTGAGATGACCTCACTCAAAGCTATATACAGACAGGTCCCTCCCTGCTGGTGGTGTGTCTTCAGAATGCTGAAATCAACGTTGAATCTAACAAAAAACAGATCTATCTACTGTAAAATAGAGGAAGCATGAATTCTTTTTACTGATTTTAGAAATTGTGTTAATGAGTATTTAAAAATAATCAATTGCAAAACTTTTTACAGCCCAGATATCTCTCTTACAAAAATTAAGTACCATTACAGTACACAATAAAACTGGATAGTGGATGTTATAATAATGGACAAGATCTCAATAGAACTTTACTCATGAACACTTCAGTTGGTTTTCTATTGAAATATTTATGGAATAAAATAAAACACCATGATTCTTACTCAGGAATGCTCATTATCATATACTTAGGTTCAAACACAGAGCCACTGAAATTGATGAGACTTCAACACACAATTAAAGTCCATTGTTGAATGAGGACAGGTTCCTCACACACAACTGTACATAGATGATCTGGGTCAAAAACATGACCATTTTCTAAGATGATAAATAACAGCAAATATTTGATGAGTCAAATGATTGCATTAAAACTAAATTTGTGTAACTAAATTACTAGATACGATGATAACAAAAAAAAAAATATTGAAATATTAAAAGGAGTTAGCATAGGAATGGGAAAAGAGAAACTTTGTATGCAAAACTAGTAGCAGGATTCGTGGGATTTTGCAAGTTCAAAATGAAACTGACACATTTCTTTGTTGCCGTTAATTTTGTTTTGCCTTCATATTAACTGCATTCCTTTGATGAATATTTTTAAAAATAAAATAATGGCTATCACTCAGGCTGCTTTGAAGTATTTCTGAGTTGAATGACTGGTAGCATTTATAGATTTCATAGTGTGACACTAGAAGTTTTGATATGGGATTTAAAAAAATGATATTTGAAGTTAAAATAAGACATCTTGATTAAAGCCAGAACAAATTGTTTGGCTGAGATTCAAACTCTGCTTCACATGCCTTTCTAAGCTTGTAGATTCACTTGCTCGCTAGGAAAAGCCCATATGCTTTCAATGGATGAGTTAAAAAATTCATGCCATGGAAGAGCAGGAAACTGCTTCAAAGTTGGGAGGCAGCAGAACAGTTTAAACCATAAGGGAAAAATATATTTATAGACATTAGATATAAGAATAGGGTAGAAAGGTCTTGTGTTTAAGGGGCTTAACTCTGAGCCACTGCCAGCGTGACCTTGAACCAAATCCCATAGTCTTCTGTGCAACCCTTGCCCATATGCAAACTACTGATAATATCATTCTCATCTACTTTGCAGGAAGCTGTGAGGATGAATAGCAGCTACATGGTGCTGTGAGTCGTATGGCCATGTAGAGGGATGAGCTGTTGGGCTAGCAGTCTAAATTTCAAAGAGATTGTGATGAATGCTACTGATCTGGTGGGTGCAAACAGTCATTGCCAATAGTCTTCTGGGTAATTCTACTTCAAAAGATACCTCGGAGATCCCACCACAGAGGGATCTGAGTCTCTGTGCTGGCTGCTTCTACTGAAATGCTTCTCAAGGTGAGGGGGAAACACCTAGGAAAGGACTGACCCATATCTGGGGAATGCTCAGTACTTCAGGATCCAGCAAAGCCCTACAGTTGTCTTCTCCTCTCCAGCCCAGTGAACCAGGACAGTGTCACATGTGGCCCACAGAAACAGGAATGGAATTAGGAGTTCTTCAGAATGATCCAAATCTTCACAGAGATCATCTGCTTAAGCACTTGAGTCCTTATGAACAGGCACAGAGCCAAAGCACCTGCTCACAGGGCAGTTTCTCCATCTTAGGAGAAGACCATCACTTCTTTTCTCGACCTTCTTCTATTGCTGGTGTCACTAGGGATGAGACTAACTTTTAGAGGCAACATTTAGTGGTGCCATTTGGGAGGGTAATGAGGAAAAAATACCTTGTCAGCTTTTCAGTGGAAAATGTAATAGTTCATCAGCAGGCTTTTGACTGAGTTGTTCAACTCTGGGGGAAAAAAACACCCTGTTAGGTGAGCTGGTTAATATCAAGGCTCACCAGTCACTTCTGCATACTACAGACCATGTCAAAAGCTTTCCAGTAATCAGTAGAGCTTAAGAAAAGTCTCTGATTAACTCTTCTTTCATCTTTCTCTTTGCCATCTGGTGTTAAAGATCAAACCTTCAGTTCCTCTACTCTTTTAAGCCTTGCCTGTTTGACAGCAAAGTTCTCATCCATCTTAAACCTAGTGTGGGCTAGAATGTCTTTCAGCAGTGGCTAGAGGGTAGATATATTATTAGATACTAACCATATTGCTATTTCTCTTTTTACTTTAGCTCTGTATTTGTTGTTATAGGATATATCTGGGTTTTCTGAGTGTTCAGCTTCTATGCCTCCACTTCAGGATAGTGCTGTGCTGCTAATGCTTTGCAAATCACTGCATCATCCCTTTCCAGTTTTGGAATGTCCTATCTGTGCTTTGCGTAGCTGCTTCCAACTTTACCAGCAGCCCAGGATACCTGTCTTCTGGGACTTTTAGCATCTATGCTCTTAAAGGCACCATGATGTGGAAATGATAGTGGCTTTGACAGGGCTGGGGCTGTAAAGCTTTCAGCTGCAATGCTATTGCTTGTCTGTGGGCAAAGACAGCACTGTTCCCTTTGACAGAGGCAGCAGTAGGACAGGGATGCTCAGCCACCCTTTAGAAATCCTGGTCTTCTCAGCAAGAGATGGGTAAAGACACTTAGAACCACTGGGATCAACTTTGACCTGGCCCTGATCCTCCTCCCAGGGCACCCTTACAGCTATTTCTGACTAACAGCAGGAGAAAAGCAGCTGCAATTGTTTGCTACTTGGTTTACACAAAACAGACAGAGATAACACCTCTTTAGCACATCGGGCCCATTGAGGGCCACCAGTTAATGACACAGAGTATTTAGATAACTGCAAATGGAAGATAATCAAGTTAATGATGTCTAATTATTTCAAAGCCAGGTGTTTTTCCAGTAAGAGAAATTCCAGTTTCCTCCTGGCTCTACTACCTAATGTCATTTATAAGCTATGACTCCATAGTCCATGTGAGTTATCAAACTTATTTCCAACATATTTATTAGGGTAGTTATTGTATTAGGGATTCATAAAATGTCTTCATGGCTTTGCGGGGGGGGGGGGGGGGGAAGGGATGGGGGCAAACTATTTGGAAAATAAAGATGCTAGAAGATGTGGGAAGAGGAAAACTGCCTTAAGCAACTACACTGGAATGGCAGCAACCACCTTGTACAACAGCAAGTGGGTGAAGGCCAGGTTATTACTAGTGAACAGTGCAGGCCAGCAGTGGCAGATCTGCAGGCACCTGCTGTGCACACTGTGTTTACCTCAGGGGATTTACTTCAGATAAGCTCTAGTCCAGTCTTGTGAACCCAATTAGTGCATTTCTGCCTTGGTATTCTGAGCCTGGACTGAAGTCTTTGGGTGCTATTGCAGCATAAGCAACTTCTTCCTGCTAGGAAGAGTGTAAGAAAGCACCTTTGGAAATGATCAGTTCTGTGTCAGAACCAAAGCAGTTGCTGCCTGATGCCAATCAGTAACTAATGCATCAGGAGAAATACAAAAGCACATTATTGGGCAGAGGTAAACAGCCTGCTTTCATATCCTACCCTCTAGTAGTTAGAGACTGATTCACAACCTAGAACACAAGGCTCAATATCCTTTTCACTATTTGTTAAACTATTTATAACATTAGGTATTTCTGATTTCCATAAGAGCATCTAAATGTGAATCCTTCTACATTTGAGTCTGAACAATTTGCTGTGGCAGACATGCCCACAGTTATATCATCTGTTGTGTAAAAAAGCCTTTCCATTTATCAATGCTGAATTTCATACCTTTAACTATCAATTTAGCTGACACTGGAATTCACTTAAACCATTTCTTCACAATGTAATAGATCCTATACATGTAGGTTCATGCTCATACGGTGAAACAGCAATCAAGCAATCAATTGCGTTTATAGTTATAAAAACAATTACTCTGCAGCATCACTGTTACAGTTCCTGCAGCTCACGTTAGTGTGGAGGCAAAGATTAATATTAATGAGGACTTGAGAGATGGGTGAACATAATAATAAATGCAAACATTTTGATTAAATAGGAGGAGGTTGTGAAACACTAAACCAGCTTTGGAAAGGAGCAACTCCTTGCAATTTTTGTTGGCTCCTATCACTAAGCGAGGGCCATGAATCACCCATCACTACATTATTTTAGTTTTAAAGCAGCACAGCTTTGATTGTGGAACAGTTCTGCTGATAGAAAAGCCTGAGGGACGTAATTGTGGGTCAGACTTCACATTTTAAAAAATTTGTTGGTTGCATGTTACATACAGATTACAGACATGTCTTATGTTACACAGTTTGCCAAACTGCATTTTATTTGCTAAAGGGAACCGAACTATGAAAATAAATGAGCTATTTTAAAGTTAATGATGTGTGCAGACTCCTGTTGAAATACTTGGAGAATGCACTACCTTTCCATATGAAATTTAATTCTGCAGATAATAATTACTTGGCAAATAATGTCTTTTAAATGTGTATTTATTATTTCAGGAAGTTTAAAAGATAGCACTTATCTCCTTTTTTGGTTGCAGGATAAGTACTGATTTTGATAAATCTAAGTTTCCTGTAACTTAGCATAGCAATTTATTTGCCTCAAAAACTTGTTAATAGTGTGCATTGCTTTGATGTGTAGAGTCCACATAGTTATTATGATTTATTTCACATGTTTGGTAAAAATTAAAAATAATCTTTCCCCTATAATACAACTTTAGATTTCCTTTTTTTTTTTTTTTTTTAAATTTCTAAACTACAATTTCAGTTTAGGTAAAAGCCAATTCCTTTCTGGTTCTCTAAAAACATGGAAAAATGCCAAGTTTTCCAGAGCTGCTGTTGATAGCAGGAAAACCAACACAATCTGGGCAGAATCAGCATAATCATAAATAAAAGAGTAATGTTTTGGTTTTGTGCTATAAATAATGAAATAAGCTCCTGATTTTTATCCAAAAAATTAAGAGGCATAATTAATTCAGACATGCTTCAGGGTAATTCTAACACATGCTCGTTGTGCTTGTGTTTTTATTTCTCTTTGGCATGGTTGTTAGGATGCTGCTGAAAATAATACCTGTCAGGATGGTTATGACTGGGTTACGTGGGTATGACGCTGTATCCCTTTGTGAACAACTGTGCTTCTTCAGAACCTGATAATTCTGCCAAGCTGGGTGCAATCCCAGCCTCCCACACCAATGTATTTAATTAGGTGGAATGAATGAATGAAGGAGAGACTCTTGTGTGCCCAGAGAGAGAGCAGAAGCTCTGGAAGCCCCATTATCCCTGGCACGGTGCGCAGCACGGCTGTCCCTAGCTCAG
>NW_009953205.1:677543-678718 GCF_000747805.2 Chaetura pelagica | reverse complement strand
TGTGCATACATAATGGAAAGCAGCTACAACTGTGGCTAAACATTTCTCTGACACCTTTAAGGTCCCACAAAGGTTTGCCCTTTGGAGAGGACGCTAGAGCACAGCCAAGAGCAGACCATATGGCCTGGGTTGGTAGTGTTGCTTCATCAACTCCAGTCCTTTCTGAAAAAATACTTCACCATTCTCCAGGAAGACAGCAGTTCTGCTCCAAGTACTCTCTGTTTTCCTAAAGTTTCCTATTCCCTCCATCCAAGGTATGTAAGAGTGGATGAAACTCCTATTCCAGTCGCTCTCATTCATCTTTTCCTTTGCTGTTTTCCAAGTGAAGATTAATCATTTTATCAGCTTTCACTTACTTGCTAGTATTCATGAAGCTGATGAATTGGTTACAATCTATTTTGTCTCCTGCTTACTGGCAACTGCAGACCAAGTCCTGAGGAGCAAGAGGGACTTGAGGCTTCCTACAGTCTGGACATTTAAGGATCTCATAACTGACGACTTAGAGGAAAAAAAAATAATCTGTCACTCATAGACAACTATGTTGTGACTCTTGCAATTAATTGTGCCAAGTCAGATTCACACAGATGAAGACAGTATATATCAAGGAAATTATACTTCATGTAATATTCTAACTTCCAAAGCCCATATGTAGCAAACTAAGTGCAGAATTTCAGAGAATCCACACAACTGTTTATATTAGCTGGTTTATGCTAGTCTCAAACTACATCAGATAGGAAACAGACATAATTTATGTGACACAATTAACAGTATAATTTAATCTGTCATACACGCATGTACGTGCTAGAAGGGTGGGTCTGCATTAGAGCAAACAAAAGCATCCAGGGATTATGAGGCAAAGGCTTCACCATCAGCTGGAGCCACATCCTGTGAGGTCCATGAAAGAAAGCTCTCAGGTGGCATTCTCTTGCATTGCTTCCAGCTGAGGAATGTGGGTCAGAGCACCACAGGTCAGTCCACAGGCACTGCATGTGACACTGTCAGAACAGTTACCAAGCCTACTGCCTGCCTACCTGGTACAGCATTCCCACAAGTCATGTCACACAAAGAGCATGGAAAGAATGTGGATTCCATGCTGAAAATGCACACACAGTATCCTGCCCTTCTGAGCTAGTCTCTTGACTTTGCCTTTACCATCACCTTGACTTTCAGAGTAG
>NW_009953205.1:619458-676801 GCF_000747805.2 Chaetura pelagica | reverse complement strand
GTGCCTTGCACTAGATGGCTATTCTCAGTTTAGTCTCAGACCTTCACCCCTGCAGAGCAGCTAAAGTAAACAAGCAGCTCCATCAGGCACTGGGGTGGGGCTCACCTCTGCACTGGGAATTAAATGGTAAATAGGCCTTGTGTCAAAAACTTGGTCTATTTCTTCTGAGTGTACAGTGGCTCCATTCCTCTTTAACTTGATCTGTTTTCCTTACTGAGCTCAAGCCAATTTTAAAGAGTCTAGTCATGAAGTTTAACCAAGTGGACAGAGGAAGCATACCCCTTACCAAAATTCTGGGAGCCAAACCCCCATAAATGTGCTATTTGCTCTCAATTTATCTCCCTGACACTGCTCTAGACTCTCCCTCTCTTGGATAAAACTTCTCACTCAAAGCAATGCCCCTTTATTATTTCAACCTAACTTTTCCTTGATTGGGTTGAAAGGTTAGGTGGAAACTGAACAGGAATTTAATCTGAGAGACTTAATATGTACTGAGGAGTACCTATATTTCTTTTTAAATATCATGTAAGACAGACTCTGCCTTTGCTGAAGCCACCTCCTTTGTTCTCTCTGCCAGCCAGTCATTACTTTGAGCAGTCCAGCAAATAGTTTAGCCATGCACCAGCTTTAACATTGCTCTTGAAATGGCAAGACCCATTTGTACGCCTACCCTCTATTCCATTCTGAACTGACAATATAAACTCATTTAATGTAGCTGAAACATGTCCTCTCATCTCTGTACTTAACTCATCCAAATAAAACCTGAACAGTTGCAAAGAAGTTTCAGAAGGGTATTCTCTATTCTAAGATCTGCAGGAACTAAATATTGTGAAATATGCTTTTAATTCCCTTTGTCCCGAATTTTTATGACTAAATGCTGTGCTGGTAACACAGGTTTATCAGGAATGTCTGACTTCTCCAGATCTTGACCTCTTAATAAAATAATTCAACAGAGCAAGGAGGAAAAGGGGGAGAAAAGGGAAGAAAGAAAGAGAGAGAAAGAAAAGGAGTAAGCCAACAACAGTATGAGAAATCTAATTCTTACTTGTAACATGAAGTGGGTGTTTCTATCACAGCTGTAAGATAAAAAAAAGCTGATGCTGAGCCGGTAACATCTGCTAACATCTGTAGTATTCCTTTATTTCAATATTTCTATTCACACTAGATAAGACTCTAGCCTTAATTATTTAGGCTTGGATTCTACTGGTTTTGCTATTTTTCTCTGAGGACAGGTCTCCGATTGAAAAACACATTTTGCAGAATTGACTGACATGGACAAAAATGGTCCTAAAGATTGCTGCTACAGAACATGATCCTCATCTCCTGTTGTACAAAATACACAAAAAGAGAGAATCTGCAGTTGAAAATCAGTAGGTAGAACGTATTTCTGATAAAATGATAGTGCCTCATCAATTAGAGCAGCTTGTACCAAAATCTAGGGTGATGGAAACCTAATGCAGCCTGAAGAAGACCTTGTTGGTGGCCAAGCACATCTAAGTGCTCCCTGCATTCTCCACTGGCAAGAGTGTTCCTAAAGGGCATGGTATTCACTTCTGAAATCTCACCATAAGAAAGGCAGCTCAGAAAGAATCCTGCAAGCAGCTAGGCTGAATGTACATAAATATTTAGCATAAGCAGGTTCAATTGCAGTAATGACAAAATTAACTAAATTGAAGGAGTGAACTCCCAAGATCTTGTATGTGGATAAAAAACCACCATGCCATAAACACCTTATTCATCTCCTTCTTTTCTTGGTTGATATGAGGTAGGCTAACAATTAAGACTATATTTTTAAAGCCTCTCTGGTTAGAGCTATCACAAGTGAAGTGGTGCTTGCCCCATCCCCCATCTGCTTGCCACTTCCCTCTGCTGCAAGTTGTTATCTCCTCTCATCTACTTGCTCGGCTGCTCATGTAATTGCTCCTTAACTCATTTCAGCCACAAGGAATCACACAAATAAGGACCTCGTACTGGAGCTGTTGAAGTAACCTGCCTTGCTCCAACTGAAAGAGGTTGAGGCAGAAGACAAAAAGTTACAGGAGTCAATAACTTAGGGGAGGGCATGGGGGAGCAAGCACATGACGGTGCCTGAGGACAACATGAGTGCACACTTTAATGAGAAGGAAAAAGATACATGGCTTTGTGTCTGTAAACAATTTTCTGCCATTGGCCTCAACCTACCAGAAATGAAAAAGAGTGAAGGTATGAGTCACTAAACACTGTAAGGCTGACTGCTTACATAGGGTAACTTGGAACATGTATCAACTCTGGGTACGTATCTTAACATGAAACAAACCGGTATCTTTGCCACCCCTAACTGACCTGTTTTAGTTGTTGGATCAAATGTTACTGTAACAACACCTTTCTATGTTTCCATTTTGCAAGTAATCCTGCATCCTCCTCTGAATCCCTAAATTGGTTGAATTGATTGCCAGAGGAATACCAGCCAAGAGCAATACACGTCACAAGATCACTATATCATAACATTCAGTGGGGATAGACTGTGAAACCTAAATGAACAGCTGGGGCATGCTTCAGTTAATGTAACACTTCTCAATCTGCAAAAATGCTAAAATATAAACAATATGGATCATTTTTTTTATTCTGAGTGTAAGAGTTCTGTTGGTGAGGAAGCCAACCTGAACAACTTCAAGGAATAAGAACTTGCTCTTCTGAGATGCTCCTGAGGTATCACAAATGGGTTTAGAAACCTGCTACCTTTTTATTGTATGAGACACCAGAGCATTTTATGAACACACCTCAGAGAAACTTGGCAGAGGCTTTGAGAAGCAAACAGAATATTACTTGGAAAACATTAATGACCTTTATAACACCTGGAGTTTGATCCCAAGATAAACTTTCAGCAGCATCCACCCCTCAAGCTTCCAAGTGTTGCCAGCAGAAAGCGGGCAGAGAGGGGAGGGTCTTCTCAGGTAGGGGTGCCAGGTGGTCCTACTGAAGCACAGAGCTGGTTTAAAGCAAACGTAGTTTGTCGGTGCAAGGTTCATCCATGGACAGTAGGTCAATGCATTTCCATTGCCACTTGGTGTCTCCAAACCAATTAGCAGTAAGTGCCACTCTGCAAGCTGGGCAGGACAGGTACTTGCTGGATGCATAAATGAGAGAATTACTAAAGCCCTCTGCCCCATGCTCTCCCACTCCAAAAAATCTCAAGCCAGCTGGAGCTACCTGGGGGCTGGGATAGGCAGGTCCCAGACAGTCCCTCAGACTATGTCTCCTTCTCAGAGTTTCTAAAGGACCACACTCTACTTCCCACTTCTCACGAGAGACATGCACTTCCATCTGTAAAGGAAAACACCAAGTAGTTGCCGTTAAGAAAAAGACTGTGGAGAGACAAGATTTCATTTAGTTTCCTTCTGTTGGATAATTTTGTGTGGCTGGCAGCTTTACTCTGTATTTTCAGTCTGCTTCCGCTTTGGTTCCAGCAATTCTCTCTCTCCCACTCCACCCCTATACACAGTGACAGCAAAGGCTTAAAGAAACAATAATTTATGGCTGTAAATCATCAGGAAGCCTACAGGTAACAAGCTTTTGAAACTGCCTAGATTGCAAGTTGAATGTGCCCTTTTAGTACAGTAAACTGCAAAACAAAATCACAGCTGCTGTAAGAGCCTATAGATTGTCTTCTATAAGGCCATATTAATATTTTATATCACTGTCATCTCTGAGCATTCTTAGCTGACTTATCTTGCACAACTTGGAAGGAGCAGTTTGGCAATGAGACATATCAGTGGGGGCAATGTGGAATAGTGTTTCAGCAAGAGGTGTTGCAGTGGTGATGCAAAGGAGTCTCTTGACCTTGGGTTTCCCTAAGTGTGCAGTGTCACCCAGCGGGTTCATTACAGCCTAACACCACGGGCACAGCTGGGCCAGGGAGGCAGCTCAACAGAAAGAATCCATCTGGATATTCTTTATGCACAGAAGCCTATCTTACAATTACTAAGCATGCAGCATTTTAAAAGCAGCCCTTGCTCCAAAAATACAGTATTCTGAGATAACACAATATGACTCAACACAGCAGCATGAGACAGAGGTGACAGGTAAGTTGTCAAAATAGGTGACAGATGGAGTTGTGCTAAAAACATTCAAGATATTTGCTTCTTAGTTTTCTTCCAAGATGCATCTCCCACACAGTTTTAAAAATTTACCTTGAAGTGCCTCTACATAATCTAATGTGATGAAAGAGAGAGAACAAGAGTGAAAGAATGAATTTCAGAGTTGTTACAGATAATATGTGACATACAGCAGATACCAGCACACAGCAAATAGCCCTGTTTGCTGACAACCTATATTGCTTTTGAATAGTTTGGCACAAATTGCCTATACATGCATGACATGTATTTTCTCCTTTTGCTTACAGCTCTAGCAATGTGAAAGGACAACTCCTCAGTGATCAAGCTGAGTGAAATAAATCAGTCTATTACAACACTCTGAGATTTGGCACAAATCAGCTATGTCTGTTTTCTTGTAGGACACACTGTCCTTCCACCCTTTCAAAGGAAGTGACATTATGTCCCATTCATCTGATTGACATGTGTCTTGAGATATACAGATTACATGAATACACTCTACAATATTATTCAGTTTCTCACACATGCATCAAAAATAGATTGATGCTTTTCTGCATGTCTGCACATCTGGAAAATATTTTGTAACAGGATATAACATCACCCATTAATGTTTGTCACTGTAAAAGTGACAAACATTATCTGCTTTGCAGAAGCATATAAACTATAGGATTACCTAAAAAGCTTGGACCAGATGATCCTTGAGGTCCCTTCCAAACTGGGATTCTATGATTCGATTATTGTCATGAACTCCATCCAGGCAGGATTTTGACTGATATCAGGGAAGAAATTACAATGGAACCAAGGCCCAAAATAGTTCAAAATACTCAAGTTGGAGAAACGTACAGGTTTATTGAAAACTATAATCTTAGATTTGTTTATTTCTTTATTTTTCAAATATAAAAAGAAGATGCTCAGCTCAGGATATTTATGTGCTTCTGTACAGATTTGCACCTCCTAGTGCCTTGTATATTGACAAAATTGAAAGTGGTAATTAGGGAAATTAGGTGACTTTAAATAACCTACCAGCTCTGCTGGTTCTCACAGTGTGCTGTATTTTGAGGACCTCAGACGCAGAGCAGCACAGTGGCTGGATGTCATCACAATGTTGGCATCCTAATTTAGAGGCATGATGAAATGGAAAGTCTATTTCCATTCAGAAGATGAAACAGAGGAGTAAACTTTAAAGTTTAGTGAGCAAAAGAAATAGACTTCAGAAAGAACTGTTGCACCTCTAGCAAACAGTACATCCTTGACAATGACAGAAACGAGGAGCCAAAGACAGAGATTTTAGTAAAGTGTGTGTGCTCCTCTCCAGGTGGATGTGTATCTGTTCTGATCATCCTCATGCCACCACATCTAATAGAAACACTCTGTAGTCACATTAATGCAAAATAATCTAAGCAGGGCTTATTAGCTCAGGATGCAAACACTGTCCAGACATCCCCACATCAACGGGCACTCAGAAAAGGCAAAATGCTCTATGGCCCGATGGATCCTGTTTTGACCAGCCTCCCAAAGGAGTACTAGCTGGGATTTTGTAGTGTCTAGAAAATTACCTGTCTCCAAAGCTGCTGGCAATAATTGTTGCCAGTGAACTCTGCTACTACAAACAGAAGCAAGAGGGATAATACTGCAATATAATTTCTGATATGTGGCTGGATTACGGAAAATAACAAACACTACAGAGATCCATGAGTGTGCAATAGGCAAAATGAAGCAATCTTAGAGCAATTACTGGTTGAGGGGTTGAGACAGTCCCATTCTTGCACACTGCCCTGAAAGAGCATGACTGATGAAAGCCAAGGAAGCAGGAAGGAAAAGGCAGCTTGTGCAACATCTGCCAGGCTCCCATATGGCATGTTCCAAACTCACTATTGCCTGATGACAGCACACAGATTAGGGCATCAGTGTGGGTTGAACTGGAACTGATCTTTCACTGACTTTTGAATAACTTCATGGTATGGATTAAGAGGGGCATGAAATTCATCATCACATCAGTGTTGATCTCTTGCCCATAAAAGTTATTCCAAACTCAAGAGCTTTAACAAAGGGTATTTTGAAAACATACGAAAGGAATTGAAACTATTTAAAGCTTTTGTTTATACAGTCTGCACTCAGCATAGTGCTAGATGCATAACATAGCTCTTTTGTAATTCTGTGTCCTTGTTGTAAAATGTATAAACATGTATTCCAAGACTTGAATAAGACTGCTAGTGGCATTTTTTAACCGTTGTAGCACAATTGAATCCTTAGCTCTCAAACAGTTGTTCCCATCCATTCAGCTCAGAGCACTCACAAGGGCTGGGGAATGTTCTCTGCCCAAAGAGCAGAAAGGTGATTAGGAAACCAAGTCCCCTGGCTCCCTTTTTTTATGGACAGTCTGGGGTACTGACCCCAAACCCTGATAATGTCAAAGCTATTTACATCTTATGTTACAGCTACACTTTAGTATGACTGAGAAACCTGCAACACCCAAAAGGAGTGTACAAAGGTAGTCTGTCATCACCCACATTTCCCTCAATCTTTCATTTAACTTTCCCTTGCCTGCAAGATTGATAACTGGTATTTGTGCCGGTCCCAGGGACAGGAGTCACACAATGTTATGTCAGCCAGGGACAGGCAAGCTTACTTGGCATCATTTGGTACTCAATGAAACTTTGTAAGTTGGAAAGTTTCATTTGAACTCAGGCATAACTGAGTTTGTCTTCCCTTAAATAAGGGCTGATACAGAGAGTAAATGGAGGGAGAAGGGGAAAGAAAAGAACAAGAAAAAACCCTAATCTCTGACCTGCTAGTCCTGTTTCAGTTTTTTGGGACTCTCCTGTCAAGACTTGCTGACATATGAGCTCTGTTGAGCGTTAGAGTGGTGATTTAAGATGTTACTGCATCCTTTGTTTCCCCCCACCCTTCTGCTAGAGGTTGCAGCCCACACAGCAGGATTGGCAGAAAGGAGTATTTTCCTCTGTCTCAGCCATCCCAGTTTAAATTCTATCATATTAACTTAAATATTTTGATGCAAGGTACAGAATGATGAGATGGAAGGACTGTAGAGGTCACCTAGTTCATGCTCCTGCCTGAAGGCTGGATCAGCTGTGTGTGTCACACCTGACAGATACTTGTCTGATATCCTCTTAAACACCCCCAGTGTTGGAGAAACTACAGCCTACATGATCCATGTGGCTAATGGAATACTGAAAAGTATAGGCCCTGTAGCAGACTCCCAAGAAACCCCACTAGTTTTAATGCTGCTCACCCCCCAGACCCCCACCCCTATTTGCTAGCAACTACAGCTTTTCAGCTGATGTCCTAGATTTCTGATGCAAACAGTATGTGGGATGAAGTCAAAAGCCTTAAGTACTGTATTTCTCCTCTGGAGAAAGACACCTCATTAGCTATGCTCCAGTCCCATGACACAATTTCCATTTCCAGAAGCCCTGTGATTAACCAAGTTTCTTCTAGGACCTACAAGGTCATTCATAAGGCCACTGGCATTCCAGCTCCATGACATTTTTTACATTGGTATGTCTAGCTGTATCCCACTACAATTAAAAATTGTTGATCTTAAGGCTACTCTACCCACCTTTTCCTAGTGTTTGAAGTGAAAAATGTATGATTTAGCTAAATTGGTTTATTACTATTATTTTTTGTTTGAACAGGAACTCTTTGCAATTGTCCTCTTAATGCTGTTTCTTGAAGGATCTCCTACATCTGTTTAACACTCTTTTTCCATGGAGAAGATGCCATGACCATGCTGATATTTACCTTCAGAAAACTTTACTTTGAGGCTACAGGAAGGAAAGACAGTTCCTGTCTATTGGTTACACCCCTTGTAGCCGTTCATTTCCACATCCTACACATAAAACAAAACAAATTCAGTATGTTTCCATAGCTGCCTAAACCATCTGCACCCTTTGTTTTTCAATGGATGTCTAAGTGTCTTGCTTCTCTGTTTATACCAGAACCTATTCTCTAGAAGAGTCAATTGATTGAGAACCTTATATCCTAAATCTTCCTGGTCACCACTGCACACTCATATGTAACTGCATCCATATTCTTTTTCCTCCTGGCAACTTTTACAGAAGGTCTCTCTCTCTCTCTCTGACCCATCCCTCAGAGCACCTGCATGCACCCTTGAGACCCAAGATATCGCATCTCTCCCTTGCTCCTGCACAGCAGGAGCTGAAGTGCCGACACACGTTCTATCTTGCCAGCTCTGCTGGGAAACCTGGAGCAGAGCAGCCACAAGCCACTGGGCAGCTGGCTGGGGTGGGAGGGGAGCCAGAGCAATCCCATCCTCTGTACAAAGCATAGAACTCCTCAAAATGAAATCATCTTTGACAATGACTGGGTTACATTACTGGAGTGAGACCTTGTCAAGGACAGCAAACAGAGCTGGGTTCCCAGGCAGTGCTGAGTGCCTGTCCTTCAACAGCACATGGTGAAAGCTGGGGAACAGGTGGGGGTGGCTGGCCGAGCTGAGTGTGCCACCTTCATGGAGATACCAGTGTCTCCCCTACCAGAAATGTGCTCCATCCTGCACTTGGCTCCTTCCTACCAGAGGTACCTACTCAGGGTCACGCTGAGCACCTTTCATTGCCTCCATAAACAGACCTTTAACGTCGCTACAGGAAGAGTCCACCCTGGGGTGGCTTTTCACCCAGTGTTTGGATATGGCAGTCCTTGGTTATTTTCCAGGTTCTGGGAGCTGCTCAGGTAATTCCCAGGTATTCTGTGCTGCTACATTGTGGGTTTTATTCAATGCCAAACAGAATATTCCTTCCCCGGGAGATGAACTAAAACAATCTCTAGAAGTATTGGTATGCACAACAAAACTTTTACATCACCATTAGCAAAGCAGAGTGTTTCTGTTCCCATTATTTCAAGTTGAATAATTTAATGTTCACCCTTTTAAAATTTACTACTTTTAAATTAAAAACTCATTAAAATGTTTCAATAACAGTTAATATTAGCATAGCAATAAGACATACCAAGTGGGCATTATCAGGAGATAATTGACCTGATCTGTAAATTGGTGCCCTTGGCTTTACCTCTGGATGTCAATCAATTAAAGCAGTCAATCATCTCCAAGTAGTGCCTGCCTCAGCAGGTCTTGCTACTTAATCATCTAACTGTTGAGCTAATACCATTCATATTTCTGGACAAAAAATTCCACTAGGAATTCCCATTCATTATCACATCAAAATTAACAAGATCTTGAAATGCATATTATATTATTCATAACGTAACACTCTGCCAAACAGAAAACATCAAAATATATCTCCTCTTCTTTCTTTCCCCCTCCCCCTTTTTTCTCTTTTAAGCATGCAGTTGATAATTAGCCATTGATCATGATCATGTAATTGAGATACAGGTTTCAGATCAGGTTCACAGGCAGTATGTGGTCAAGTTAAAGAGTCACGAAGAGACTAAAATGTCACTGTGCAGAAAATGGACTTCTGCTCAGCTGCCATTCCTTGCAGTGGCACCACTGAAGTCCATAGATCTATGCCACTTTACCTCAGGTGAGGACCAGGCCTTACGTTTACAAGAGTGTGGAATTTAGTGAATGACTTTCAGGCTTCTATATAATAAAATTTAGTACACGTACATTTTTTAACTCTCTAGCTTCTGCCTAAAAGCCTTTATTTGCACAAATTGCCAAGCTAATGCCTTGGCAACATATCACGTGGATAGAGATTTAACTGCATCTGCCTGTGCCAGTTAGAGCTAACAGACTCAGAACTTTCTGAGTTGAAAGCTGACTATATATATTAGAAAAATCCTTGCCTTCAGGACAGCAGTGCAAGGAAATGGAGCACAGGACCTCAGTGCTGCATGTATTGATTCATGTATATTACTTGCTGGAAGGGGCTTAGGAGTGTCAAACTAAGCACATGCATAGACATTGTCAGGATGAGGGCCTCGACTTTCTTTTTTCATTCAGGGAAGTAAATTTGTCATTTTAAACATTACATAGGGTATAAATCAAATATGTATGATCATTACTGAAGAGCAGAAAAGTTATAATTTTGAAAGGAAGCATCTTGCTATTTTCTCCCTAATGAAGCAGCAGACACAACATTATTAATGATAACTGTGTCTGGATTGTGCATTCAACCAAGATAAGAGTCAACATGTTTGGTAACATCAAAGAAAACCTGATACCTTAAGTATAAGAAGATTAGTATTTACAGTCATCTGTAGGGCTGGCTGTTCCAAGAAGTTGAACAGACACAGCCAGGAGGGACAATTAGTAATAAATTGGCACTGGGATTTTCTCCTGTGCTTGAAATCTGGCACTGTGCATAAACATGCATTTCAAGATTTTGTTTCAAACTTCCTACAGCAGCTAGCAAGGCAACATGGGCTGAGTGGGACCAGGCTGAAGTGAAAGTTGTTACAACGTGCTGGGAAAACAGACAGGTTCTCCCACTGGTGGGAACCGGGGAAAGGTGTCAGGTAGACTCACCCAACACACGAGATTCATCCTCTCAGAATAAAGGGCTTTTTATATTAATCTTTTTTTTTTTTTTTTTTTTTTTTCTTTCCAGAGACAAAGTAAACCAAAAGTATCCATTTTATTGCATTCACATTTACTTCTAATACTTTTGCACTGACTTCAGGACCAAAACACATGGACAGGCCCCAAATTACCTTTATGTGCAGTTGCTGGAATTTACAGCTCTGTTTGGAGTCTGGCAATTAGCTAAATACCACACATGAAACATTTTTTCCTTCTTTTGATTTTGGATGGCAATAGCAATGCCAAACACATGAAAATAATTATAAAAGTATCCAGAAAAACAAGAAAAAGAAGAAACTTTTACTGCTCACGCTCATCTCAAATGTGTTTGGTGTAAGACTTTTGTGAATGAAGTCAAACAAGTGATCTTTACAGGCTCATAAATGAGGAACTAATCCATTGGAGAAGGAAAACCAGGAATATTTCTGCTAGATTTGACATTTGCTCCTCACAATATTATTGGATGTAGTGTTACTTGCACTGCAAACCCCACTGAAATCAACAGGAGGTATTGATGGCATTAAGCCCTGGAAATGACCTGTTCATGGAACATTCTTACAACATGAAATGATCTTTGTGACAGGTAAGATCTCTGCAATAGTTGTCACTAGATCCAGTTGCAGATGGGAAAAATGCTTAAGTGATATGGAGAAGGTATACACTAGAGGCAATCCAATGCATATGCCAGAAACCAATCCCTTTTAATTTAAGGTAACAAAGACGATTAACTGGTAAATATATAAGAATAGAGTCTTCTCTTCTGCTGTTCATGTCCCCTCAAATGTAAGACAAACTCCGATGAACATGTGCATCACTCAAAAGGCTGGAAGCCTCAAACAATACTGGCTGCACTCTAAGAAACTCATATTTACCTCTTTAAATCCCTTTCATTTAGATCTACATTGTCAAAATTTTTCCATAAAAAATCCTTAACAGGAGAAATTATAAAGAAGAAGTGATGTTTTCAAGTGGTTAACAGTGTGGGTCCATATAGGACCATGGGTCCCTACAGCAATTCTATTGGAGGAGAAATGATGTATAAAGTTGCTTTTGATGCAATTTGCAGATGGAAAAAAGATGACAAGTTTGCAAAAATATTGCTACAAAAATCTTTGTGTTAGAGAAATGTTTTAATTTTACCTTGTTAAGAGCCTACTGAAACTTGCTTTTTCACTGGTGAAGGAGTGTGGAGAACAGGAAGAGAGAGTTCATTTAAACTGTCATGACACAAAATTCAATGTGCTTCAAAGTTTTATATCAGTTTTCCTAGATTATATAAACTAGCAAGCCACAACTACACAACCCATGGCCCTTTCCTGAATGATCCTACTTACACAGTTATTACGCTTGTGTTTCTTTTTGGCTGAAAGACATTAAATATTTTCAGTGCAAAAGTGTGTTTAAATAAGAAAACTATTATTCTCATCAGTAAAAAGAAGAATAAAACCAAACTAATCACTCATAATGGTGTAAGTCTTTGCCTTTAAGTAAGAGATAAGATTCTAAATCTACATTATGGAAACATATTCTGAGGTGTTTTGTTTGAAACACTGGTATAGAGAAGATAAATACTAGGTTTTGGATTTGAAACTCATGCATCAAGATATGTCTTCATCACACTGTAGAGTTAAGAGATTCTGTAAAATGCAGCATCATCTGCATCACTGCACAGCAGAATATACTGGTCTGGGCACGGGGGGGTGATCGATCAAACCTTTACCACAGTTGAGATGTTTGGGTGTACACACCACAAGATCAATACGAACATTTGGGCCATATCTGAACAAATCAACATTACTTCATTTGCAAAACTCAGCTGAAGGAAATCTTAATGACAGCTTTTCTCACATGAGGTTTCAGTAATTCTGCCTTTGTTATGGATACAGCTATAAAAGCCCTTTGGTTTTCTGGTAGAAACCCGAGTAGAGTGTTCAGAAATGTGTAGCATTTAATATTAATCAAAGTACTCTGATAAAAAAATCTGGCCCTTTGCTGCTTCTTAGGTTTCCTTCTATTAACTGACCAGGTTTCTCCAGCTGCCAACACAAGTTATGTGCTTTAAATACAACAGATTGTTTCTGGGGAAATTTTGTGCCATGTATTTCAGCAGATGTTAAACTTCTTTGTTGGGCAGTTTAGGAGCTCATCACATTTGACCACTGGTTATCAAAGATGGACTAAGCATCAAAACACAGGACTAAAAACTCCTTTCATTAATGAGATAAAAATCCAACTCTGAATTTTACCACTTGAACCTTTCTCCATGGCATGGTCAAACCAGAACTTAATTCAAACATCCTCAAATTTCAGGCATGCTTGGATTCAGCTCTGCCTTTGGATCTAAACTTCATGGCTTTGATCCATTTGTTATGAAGTCTGATCTCATCCTGGATAAGAAGCAGCATTACTCAATAAAGAGAGTTAATACTAGAACTGTGACATTGGGAAAACCTGCTTGACAAGCAGGCTTGTTTAACCAACAGAAATAGGTTGTCAAGATCATGAGCCAGGAAACAGTTTAACAAAAATCGATGAAGAAATTACAAGTGACTAACAAATTCACACAATGAGTATAAGCAGCTGAAACTAGAGAAGAAACATAGATAAAGACTAAACAGTCTGTGCAGAGGGCAGCATTTTGCTGTTGCTGCACTGATAAAACCACAGCCTCATCAGCTCTGCTAAAGTGACTGGGTTCCACCTTGTAAAAACTAGGGAATTTAACAAAATCTGCTGTAGGTTGCCTTTGATGCTTTAATTGCCAGTCTACTTTTCCCCACAGTTTTGACTTTAATCTGTTTATCAGTTGCTCACCTAAATAGAAATATCTGTCAGAAGATCCTGCTTTATAATACCATAATTGCATCATATGAAGTTAGAGCTTTAACACAGTAAGTTACAGAAGCAGCTTTTCTGGAGGAAAACGAGATGTCCTGATCCTGAGCAGAGACATAATTTACCAGAAAGGTGTCACACAGCCCAAGAAAAGAAAAAAACTAACTTTTGCTTTAGGGAGTTTGAGGTTTCACCTTCCCACGGAGCTCATGGCACTTATGGAAACAGATAAGGAACAGCTAGGACGTGAGGTAAGGTGTATTTTTCTCTTGGTATTTGTCTTGTGTTCTGTAGGCAGGACAATGTGTGAGCAGTGGTTAAAGCACTCCTCTGTCCTACAGCTACTATGACACAGTAAGTTTGATTTAAGTTTGTACTTGTTCCTTGGACAAGTTAGTTTGGATCATATGGCAGTGTAGCAAAGTGTGTCTCAGAGCTGCCTGTTCAGGAGGTGCTGAGCCTGCAGGCCCTTCCCCAAAACCCATCCTGAGCCAAACAGCACTGCCTGCTCCTGTGGGAGCTCCTGCAGTGGGAGAGGTCACTCCAGGTTCAGAGAGAGCCTGGGATGAACAGCAACACTCCACAGTTGCTTCTCCCCCTCCTTTCTGAAAAAAGCGTTATCCAGGGTTTCTGCTTCTCACTATCAGCTCTAATAAAAACACTGCTTCCATGTATTTTTCAGCAAAGGCTCATTTTCTAATAGGACAAAAAAATAGTCTCTGCTTGGGATCTTAGAGTGAATCAACTGCAAGTGCACATCCAGCTATAAATTTGAGTCTGAAATGTGTTGAAAGATTACATTTGTAAAAATGCAGGCAATTTGACACCTCTAGATCACAGCAAACACCAGGCCACAAAATCAAGCCTCTTGACTGTCAGTTAATTCCAGGCTCCCAAAAGTGTCTCTTGGAAACTATTTCCGCAGGGAGCAAAATAACTAATGTAATTGGAAACACTGGAAAAGCAATGGGGAATGAAAGAGGATAAAGAGAGGCGGAAAACACACACTAAGATGCATACATAGACATACGGTATAATTAGCTTCAGTCTATTGTATAACAGTCATAACAAATGAGTCAGCTCCTTAGGTGGTGTAATTAGACTTCAGTGGACCAATACCAATTTATAGCAGCTAATAATTACGATATATAATTATATGGACTGATTCTGATCTGTATAAATTGTTAGTAAACTCCAATGAGGGCAATAAGGTCAATCAGTGAAAAAATTGTGCAAGTGAGATACAAATCAGATGCCAAATAAAAGTATCTTATGTTCACACAGCTGCTCTTATCCCAGGCAATTTTTAAAATTAACTTAATGTAGACAGGAATTGCTTGGGGCACCATTAAAATGTGGTCACTTCTATGATGCTACTCAGCAGCTCTTGAACAGTTGCAGAAACTGTATATGCTAGCTGGGAATGGCAGGGCAGGAAAATGTTAGATCCATTAGAAAGTGCAGGGGAAATACTGGCTGGGAGGAAGAAATTTGCCATACCTGACTTAGGAGGGGGTGCTGGATCTGATTGCTGTGTGCTTTCAAAATTAATCACCTAACACCACACTGGAGCTCAGTGCTCTTTGCCAACTGAAACCATCATCCCCTTAAAAAATCAGAGGTGTGAGCAGAGTTGCCTGCAGTTCTCTTAAGATCTCCAGTATGAAATGAGTGCAGAGGCAAACCTCAGACCTGGTCTCCAATAATTATGTCTTTCAGTCTACTTCGTGAATCTT
The DNA here is from genome assembly GCF_000747805.2 of Chaetura pelagica. Lineage (NCBI taxonomy): Eukaryota > Metazoa > Chordata > Aves > Apodiformes > Apodidae > Chaetura > Chaetura pelagica. The sequence goes on along the minus strand of NW_009953205.1, from coordinate 661,616 downwards.
CCCTATTAGTAAAAAAAACCAAAGAGAAGTCCAGAATAAGCTGTTGGATTTGGTATATTGCCAGCTGTGAAAGCAAGACAGGGTTCCTCTGAGAGCAGATAACAAGCACATCAGGAATTGCTTCTGATGTCAAATCCATGCCCTTATAGCTGACCTCATTAAAGGCTATATCTTGCTCCCTCCGAAACCCATGGCAATGATTTCTACAGTTTGCTATGGGATGTTTGTGTACTAGTCAGCCTTAAGAGTCAAAAAATGTTTGGCTATTTCTCTATCTGCTATTTCCATCAGACCTGATGAATTTTCGGGATCACTGGGGTCTCTGCAAGCATGGACTTAACTTCAGGGAGTGCCCCAACGTAATATCAGTAAACAGGCCATGCCAAGGAAAGGTGAGTGCTCTCTCCTAGGGCAGGAGTAGGAAGGGGCCTGGTGCAAGGTGAACCACCATAAACATGGACTCAGAGGCTGCCCAGCTCACACCAGAGGGGTGGTGGTGGCTGTAACAGTGCTACTGCTCTCCAGCTGAAATCTTGTATGACAGAAGTACCACCACTGAAGTGCTAACACTCCTAACATTGCCTAATACTCCCACTGTTTTAGAAACAAACTCTCAGCATCTTTTAGTTTTTACCCACTGTCTGATATCAATACTATTCCCCATCTAAGGGTTAAAACCCCTAGATCACACCTCACTGTGGACCTACACTGTGCTGAGCCAGTACTGCTTTGCTTCTCGGGATACAGCAGCTTTGCATTTCCTAGGGCACAGATGCACCTCTGCCCACCCTCAGGCTTTTGCACTTGGAGTTACAACATGTGTACAATGCTCTATCCTTCCACTTTCTCTCTCCTCCCAGAAGGGTGCCAAGACAGGTGAGAAGAGAAGACAGAGAGAACTTTCTCATACTCAGTAAGAAACAGAGAGTTAGGAAGTAAAGAAACTGAAAAGAAAAAAACTGCAGCAAAGTGAAGTTACTGCTTCTGCCCTTGGCTCTCCTGTCCCCATCCAAGCTTAAGGAAGCACCACACCAGGAAGGAACTACAGTTGAAATCTGATAAATCAGAGTTTCTCTGGAGGGAGCAGAAGCAACTAAAAAGGAATGTAAATGATCTTTGACCAATGACTTTTGTCTAGTTGTGGTTTCTGGTATAGTGTATGTGGTTTCTTGTTCGGTACAGTAATGAGTGTTTGTACAGCAATGTGTTCAATGTGCACAGTGCTGAGAGATTAGAGAGTGAAGGATGGCATGGGACATGTCAATATGGATCTGCAGTGATCAAAGGAGCCTGTCTCTTCTGGGCACAAGTCTGGGTTGGGTTACAGCAAAGGAAAAATGTGAAGTGCTTCTTAATGTGTTTTCTCTGTATTCTCTGCTCTACGAGCACCGTAAATGGAAGAACATCTTCTTCCCTAATAATCTATTTCCTGCATGTGGCTCCCCAATAAACATATTAAAGTTTTGTTTGAAGTATATAGTTTGCTAGGAAAACAGACTTGTCACTGTTTAAAACAGTAATAATCACGAGTGCTGTTTAAAAGCTGAAGTGAGGTTATGCGCATATCTTCACTCCGACTGGTTATCAGCCATGAATCTTGTACTTAGGTAATTATTAGAGTTTTCTTTTTTAAGGGGATGATTTACTTACTCTGCATCCCTGCCAGAGTCTCTCTCTCTCTTTTTTTAATATTTGAATTTTACACATTAAGTAGGGCATGCTCATTTTTCTCTGCCTCTGCCCTCTTTTGAGTTATGAATCCCTTCAGTGAGTAATGAGCAGTTGGCAACTTTTATGCATAAGAAAGAAGATTCAATGAATTCCAAATACGCTACATGGACGCTCCTCTTCCTACATAAAAAGTATAACGTTTTTATGAATTGGGCCCACGATGATCTGGCATTAAATCACTGCCTCCTTTCTTCTCTGTGCTCTATTTATGCTCCGGGGACGTGCAGTCGCAATGTGTTATAAATTCAACTGAATTACTAATTAAAAAACCTACCGTACAAAAATAGAACAAAGGGTGGAATTAGAGCCAACAGGATCTGAGCCAGTGCAGTGGTCCCGGGGAAATGGTCTGGGCTGCAAGGCAGGTGATCTGATCCTCATCTGGGACTAACTAAGAGAGCTCTCTTGCTCCAGATGATTTACAATGCTGCAAATCCAGCCCCTCTGCAGGCCTTTGGCAGCGGGTGCCAACAGGTCTCTTGGCCTCCTGTTTCCCATTCTCTCTCCAAAGGGGATGAGCAGCTCCCATTGGCGCCATGAGAATTAGAGCCTGTAGGAAATGAGCAGCACTTCTGGTCTTGCTCAGCAGGGTTTGGAAGGACCATGGGGGATTTTCACTGATGGAAAGGGTTCACACCACTCAACAGCCAGCAATCTGGTTTGCCTGGGAGTCACGCTGAGCCCTCTGCAGCACCGTGAGAGACTGGCCTGTATAGTGCAGACACCAGGAAAAGGAGAGTTGAAACAGGCCATCCTTAGAGTCTCAGCTAGGAAAGGTGCTCTTCCCTGCTAGTTTTCCTAATCATCTGCTCTAAAATTGAAGTGTTCAACATCAAAGTAAAACACAAACTTTAGAAAAGCAAAATGTTCAAGCATGCACTGCGAGGTGTATTCCATGGTGGATACGCTCACCCTTCTTTCCCCACTTCTAAGTTTGAAAAGAAACAAACAGGAACAATAAAGCTGAAAGGTGTGTGCAAGTTGGCAGGTATGTCTATCAAAACACCCTATCCTGAATACTGCCTGTGGGCAGGTACCGAGCTGACCAGTGGCTTGGAGAAAAGTATATCTTCATTCTGCCAAGTGCCTCTGAAAATAATCGTATAGGAGTGATATTTACAGAGATGTGTTCCTGGGATGCTCCAAGCTCCAGCAGAGCCAGGAAGAATATCTTACTAGAAATTCAACGTGGAAAAAAAATAGATTCATCTTGCAACTCTCTCTTCACGGCCAAGTCAGTTTCTCTGCTGACTTCAGCAGGTGCTGTGCATGCACAGAAACCCTCCCTGCACTGGGGAGAGGCAGTGAATGAAATGGCTGCAAGAGCTGGCAGGAGAGAATGAAAGTAGGTTGTGTAGGTAGAAATGCAAATTTTAACAAGCTGATAGAACCTTAATCTTTGCATCAGACTGCACAAATAAAAAAAACAACATCCAACATCAGCTCTGCCTGATAGATAAAGAAGTGCTACTTTCCCATACTGTCTGTCCCAGCATTGCTACAGCAGCATCCAAACCACTTCTGTATCATAGTTCAGCTTCTGAACTAAGGCGCAGGTTAACCATGAACAATTTCAGCCCACTTTAAACCTCTGTGCTGTTGGAATCAGTGGCTCAGCAGCTAATTCACAAATGGCTCAGTTGACCATGCAGTGGGGACAGAGCAGATAGCTGAGGGCAGTGACCTCACCACTCAACCTCAGCTAATCTGTCCCCATTTGCCACAGACAAGAATGAAAGAAAGAAGACAAAAAAGAAAGGGCTACTGTCTGATGTCCCTTACAATTCAGCATCACACATTCAGAAATAACTAGTCCTCCACAATTCGGAGATGAGTTAAAATTCACAAAATATAAAATAATTTCTGGATTCTTAGCTAAGACCCATAAGCCCATAGGGTTCCTGTACTGAAGGATTTCTTGATGGCTTGGAAAGCCTGCACTCTTCCCCAACTGCCTGACTTGTCACGTAGCTCAGCCTTTGGCAGAGGAGATGTTACTGAAGCCAAACAGCACAGATCACACCCAAGTGTTTGTTATGTAGTACATACACAACCTATTTCTCTCATTGAAAAGATAATTCACTTCCAGTCTGAATGCATCTTCCCCCATGTTTTATCTTTTTTCTAAGTTCAGTCCAGAAATAAAATATATTGTGATAGAAATGACTGGATAAAACCCTGCCAGAAGCACACAGGCACAGGGTTTCTGCACACAGGAACATGCAGCTCATCTGGAAGTGACTCTGATACTCAGCACAAGGGCAGCAAGCCCTTCCTACATGAATTTATTAAGTACTTAATGGAGCTCCCCTAACTGGCCAAAGCTTCAAGAAAGAAGGAAGCAGAGGTGATCCTGCCACCCAAGTCTGCCTCTCCTGTGCCTTAAGACACTGGACAAATTCCTCCTTTACTCCCTGTGGCCATCAGTACTCCCACGTTTGTTTGCTTGAGCCACACATCCCTGGGGCAGGGACCCTCACTGCATTCAGGTCGGTGGGACCTCTGGGCAGGCTGAAAAGCAACATGCTGCATAATGCTCTTGTTCACACCTGTGTAAACCTGGAATAGCCAAAACCAGTGGAGTTTCTCTAGGTCTTAATGATTTTGACCTCTAGACATCAATGATCCAGATTTTCATCTCTAGAACTCCATGATGTGGATTCATCATCCATCCAGCCAAACTCCTTTGCTTAACCACTCACATACCTCAAACTATCTTAGAGAAAGAGGTTTAACCCATGTTAGGGAATCAACTTCCTAGGAAATAACTATTTATTATTAAATGAATTATACTATCTCTTTACCATTTAAATTGCGAATCTGCCATCAACTTCTGCATTCCCTTATGATAAAAAACTCCATTGCTGAAGCACAGATTAATTGCATTCTCCTTTGCACTAGCTTTTATTGCTTCAGTCTCACCTGGCTCACACCTCCCCAGCCTGCAGGCAAAAGCCTGGATACCAATAATCCACTCAAACACCCTCAACCCTCTGCAGTTTGGAGAACTATGCCCTTTGGAAAACCCACTCTTCCATCAGTAAAACCTGGAAAAGCCAGACAGCTGGACACAGTTTAGTGTGGTTTAGCTGAGATGTCAGTCCTCTTAAGGAAGAAAACACTACTCAGTGTGAGTAAAAGTGGTACCATCTGGTCCAAAGAGAAGAGACCTCTGCAGCATGGCCTGAAGGTCAATCCCTGTTGGACTCCAAATCAGAAAGTGCTGTAGCATGCACAGCTGTAAATGGAGAGTGCTCTGGTGAATCCCTCTGTTGAGCTCAGCTCCAGGATCTGCAGCCAACAGCCCTAATTGATGATTTACTTAGGCAGCAACTGGTCTTCTGGAGTGACAAGAGGTGTCAGGTTTTTGAAGGAATAAGCTCTCTCTTCTCCCCATTGTGACCAGCAGCTTCTCAAATCCTGAGCATTTATTCAAGCAACCAACCTTCAGTAGCAAATGGCTTGAGTTTTGATGTTTAATGTTGCTGGGATAGCAGTAGGCAGCTTTTCTTGTTTTCAGCTCTTTTAGCACAATTTTTGCCTAAAGCAAAATACGGTTTCAAGCAGTCTCACTCCACCTGTACTTTCTCCTTGCCTCAGCTAACAGCACTTGTGTATGTGTTAAAGATGCTGCAGAAGAATTCGATGCTACAGGGCTTGCTCACTTATTTCAGACAGTCAGCAATCCAACTTTTTTAAAGCACACTTCTTATACAAAAGAATTATGTTCCTTTTTTGCTTTACAACCCAATTTCAAAGCTTGCAAAAACTTGTGGAGGGGGGGAGGGAAAAGTCATGCCCTTGATTGAGACATCAACATAACATGACATTTTACAAAGACTGTCAATAAGCCTCCTTAAAGAGACACTGCCAAATTAGTTTAAGTGACTGGGTTTGCCGAGATTTCTTTAAGGTTGACTTAAATGTCAGATGCTATTAGCTCTGGAAGTTCAAACAGCCTACCACTGCAAGCAGCTTGTGCAGTGGAGGTTGAAAGGGCCCCAGGTAAGCCAAGCCATGCTCAAACACTGCCTACCACATCTACGGAGGAAGGAGCTCCACAGTGAAATGCAGAGACCAGAGTGATACAGATAGAGGATTTATGTTGATTTCTTCTCAAATGCAACACCAGCTCTAGATTCGTACCTCTGCAGCTTCTAGTTTCCTAGCTGAAGTCAACACTGCTCTTCTCATTTACATGTAAGGGGGAAATCTGTTTGCATTAAAACTTCAGAACATGTGTGTGTCTTTGAAGAAAAGTGAACTATCGATTAGCAATTGACAAATGCAATAGAAATGTTATATGGGCTGAGAAAGATCCATACATAATTTATAGCTGTGCCAAATATGAGTGACAGCAAACAGCAGGAGGCTTGAGCACGATATTGATTACTTGAAAAAACTGAGAAAGGCATCGTGCTGAGGACTGGGAGGATAAAGAGGAGAGGCAACAAGCAGAGAAAACAGGAGCAAAGCCATTAAGGATGTTGTGCTACCAGACACTGCCAGCCTAGGAAACTGAGGAGACAGTCAGGTGGAGAGCACTGCTCTCTCCTTCCCAATCAATAATACCATGTCAAAACATAAAATGCATGCTTTTGCTCTTAAGTAAAATGTGTCTAAGATTTTTAAAAGCATTGATTCAGGATGGATCAATGAGAATCTAGGCGTATTTTCCTGTGCAAAAAGGGGGTAATAACACTTTGTAGATAATCACACAACAGAAGAGGTTTCCAATCCTGGTTATAAATGTCCTATTTATATTACAATCTTTTTGTCAGTTAAGGTTAAGAATAGTAGGTCAAGGAGTCTTGCACTGTTGAAGGGGGGAAGGCAAACATGTTAATGTGGGAGCATGACATCTTTTTAAAAGATGAATATTAAGGACAGGACTGAGCTTGAGCAGGAGAGGCTTGAAAATGTGGATCCTCTTCAGCTTCACTTCCAAAGAACTTCCACGTGCTTTTTCTCTCCATTTCTTAACAGCTTCAAAACACCAGACTGAAGAACAACGCTCAGCTGAGAGGATATGAATGAATGTGCTCTTCAGGGCCTGTTCCTGTAGGTACTGCATTTCTTCAGCAGCTGCTCAGCTGCAAGGTCCTGGCAAGGCTGGGGCTGGTGTTGAAAAGGCTCCGCTAGAGTAACTATTCCAGCAAAATTTGTTCTAGCAATTCTCATATCCCAAAAGTATGTTTGGCAGTAGAGTATACAATGGTCCTCTAATTAAGCATGCTATGTGAGGAGAAATTGCAGTTACAATTAGACTTCTGCCTAACAAGATTTTGGCCAGCATAGAAATGACATTAAACCCAAAATAGAAGACACATTTTTAACTGGCATCATCTGAGCAGTACGGAGAAAAAAAGCTTTAAGAAAGAGGAAAAGGTGGTTCTAGACTCTTAACTGCCCACCTCTCCCTCAGAGAACTCAGGAAACAAATTTTGGCTTTTGAGTATTGGATTGGAACACTGAAATGGGACACAAAATACTTTGGATATTTTAGATGAACAAAAATTCCACACAGTGACTCTCATCCTTAATCACTTATTCTTCAACAGGCACAGACTGTTACTTTTTAAATGTGGGTGATTTATTTTTGGGTTTTTTTTGAGTTATTCCATAGATAGAGGTGAATGGCATATGATGGAGGACAAGAAGAATGGTCCACAACCCACTTGAGCAGTAGCATGTTTTCAAATCAACCAGATAGTCAAAGAAAACATTTTCCCACAACTTTACATGCCTTTTGTCTCTTATTCAAAGGCTCAGTTTTTCCATAACAATGCAGTGTTTCACTGTCCCGAACATTTACATGCCCCTGAAGTTCTAATACTGATGCAATAATTCCTTGGCATCAATAAAATATATTCCCTTTGTGAACTCCTGCTGTTTCCCTCATCATCGGTAACAACTGAAAAGCCTTACAAAAATAATTATTTTGCTGCACACTGTTTTTCATTTTTGATAGAATCTTTACCACAGACTTCTCTGAATGCACATCTAAGAAAATCCTTGTCATTATTTCCACTGACCTGAGTAATTAGGCAGGAGCCAGAACCCCCTGCCTCCTGATTGGCGAGATGTTCTGCGTAAAGCACACTTAGCAAGTCTCCCCTCCAGCAGCCAAACAGCACAGGCTATGGAAAGCAGAGTAAGACAGAAGCATTTGGGAAAGCAAAGGACACAACCTAATGGACTGCAGCTAGAGCCCCGCAGGGGACAAAGGGCCTAGGGTGGCTCACGATGTGGCCCCTCTGGAGAAGACTGGCTCCAGACAGCTCAAAGCACATAATGTACACCAGCTCCTCCTGCATTCACCGTGGCCACCTGCTGCTCCTGCTCCCTCGGGGCTTCTCCAAAAGGGGCAGTTTTGCACTTTAGGGAGGTGTTTGCCCCCAGCCTCTGTGCTACTGGAGTTCGCAGCTCTGGACTTTGGCCAGACAGCACTCCTCAGCTTTTATGCAAGTGTTATGAAAATGACATTTACCTATGTCCTTACAGGGCTGTGGGGGAGATCGATCAGGCAGCTTAGATATCCTGCTTTCTCTAATCTCCCAAATTAATTAGCTCCCAAACAGACATCATGCCAGCAGGCCAGATCCCTCCAGCTTCACCAGTAAGAACAGCAGGTGGGAGAACAGCTCCACGCACGTTCCTTGCTTGGCCTTTTCCTGAAACTGCTTGTGACACTAATTGATCAGTGCCAGCAGTGATGGTGGCTGAGACACACGCAACCCACAGGGAAGCTGTTCAAAGCTGCAGTAATGAGTAACCTATTGCAGCTTGAAAGCACTACCATGGGCTTTGAATTCTGCTACGATTACCTGGGATAGCCAGACTTCTGTCCCCTCCCAGTGTTAGAGAGATGAATAATATTTAACCTTTTTTGAATTTTAGGCTAACGACCTGAGGTGGGGGGGAAGAAGATAACTTCAAACTACTTTGTGTATAGCAGAGGGACTTCAGTGAGTGCCTACCTGGGAGGAGGCACAGCTGAGTCAGCACACAAAGGTGCTCCAGGTTGTTGCCAGTGGGGGACCTGGAAATCCTGCTCTGCCAGTAGCGTCGCTCTGTGCACAAAGGCCTGTGCAGACACCAAGCCTCCCTGGCAGCATGGAAAGTCAGGGCATACACACAAGCTTCTGACATTCTGGCAACCTTAGGCCAAAAAAGCAAGCCCTCAGGAGCCTTCCCCAAAAGCACCAGCTGCAACAGCCCTGAGACTACAACTTCTGCTGAGGACAGACTCCCAGCTGCCCCCAGCATCAGCGGACAGGATAAAAACCACCAGTCTTCAGAGTTCATTAGGAATTTCTGAATCAAAGTGGTAAACTAAAAAAAGCTGAGGAGACCAAATCAAGTGGAAACAGCATCACGGGTGCAGCACTTGTCTGGTCACAACTGCTTGTAATTTGCCTTTATGCTCAGAGTTGATGCAACTTTCAAAAACAATATGTGGCTCTGTTGAATGATTTATGCAGTGTGTGTTGCAGCAGACATTGCCATTATAAAAAATTTCCCTGCAAACTAGCACAGTGATTAAAAATAGAAGCAAAAATATACAACACCACAATCTAGAAATGAGTCGGCCCACAAGTATCTTAAAATACACCTCCATCACTCCAGATACCTCCAGCAACCACTCTAAAGTATCACCATTCCAGGAATCAGTGCATTTGGAAGGAACAGGTCAGTGATTCTGGGAAGCTTTGTGAGACCTCGTCATCAAGAGAGCAGGAGAGAATTTGCAATGGCTGCAGGAAAATATCAGTGTCTCAACTGCAGCAAACACCTCCATGCCGAAAGCATTTGCATTTTTTCTTGCCCTGCCTTGGCACAAGTTCAGTGGTAAAATAAATGACAGTAGTAGCTGAAACATTTCCTTGAAGTGACAGAATCTACACCGAGAGCCATGCTAGTAGTAGGGGATCTACTTCAAAAGCATCCTGATTTGTTCCAAAAATGAAGTAAATTTGTCACTTATTATACTACCAGTTAATACAAAGAATTAATACCCATATTAATAAGCCAACTGGTGTCTTGCTTCATCCTCTATGCACAGAGGAAGACAAGTCTGAATTCTGGCCAAGTTCTCAATCTAGAGAACACACATACAAAGTTGGGTCCTTCATGTTTCCCAAACTGTAGGTCTGTGCAAACAGTGCCCACCAGAATAACTTGGCATGACACCGAGGCAGTTCAAGCCATGGGGACTGTGAGGACCCATAGAGAGCTCACCCAGAGCTGAGACACCCACCTACACTCACATTCTCCCAAAAATGTTTTCTCTGCTCCTAACAGAGCAGGTGACACAAGTCCTCTGCTACCTCACAGAAAGCACCCACTCCTCCCTCATGAAGGAAGGTTCAGTTACACAGAGCAGGAGCTGGAGCTGTGGGCTACACTACACGGGTTACATCTGTGCTCAGCAGAGTGCTGTTCTGAATGCAGCTCAACCCCTTGGCTTTCATCTACAAAGCCCTCCAGGACCTCTTGGCTCTTGGCTCTCTCAGAATCTGCTCTGCTGGGTAGCTGAGATCAGCACCCATCTCATGGCACTTGTGTTAACAAGAGGCAAGAGCAGCCTGGGGGATGGGGGCTGGAGGCCAGCACCACCTGCTCCAGAGCAGTTTTCTCACCACAGACTGCCTGGCCTTTGCTTGCAGCAGGCATTGCCATGAAAGACCAGGCACCTTGAGACTTGGACTTCCTGTCTCTGATGCAAGGATGGGTACGCTGGGCAGCAAGAAATCTGGTTCTTCTTTGCTGCCCGGTGGATATTCTGCTGATAGCAAAGCAGTGGGTAGACATTTTACCAGTCAGTCCTTCTGTTTCCCCTTTTTTTGGCACTTTTAAATTAGGTTTTTCTCTCCTTCAGTTTACATTTTCCAGGGCAGGGACTCTTTCATTCTACACCAGAGCTCAGTTCAACAGACCAGCAAATCCATTTGGGACCTTGCTGTACTACTGTAACACAAACCAGTTGGATTAGAAACAAAAAGGTTTGGGTTCTGAAAACATATGTTTTTCAGACTTCAGAGTTCAGCCAGGCACTAATAGTAAAGCTGTTGAATAGTGTGTTAAGGACTCAGATGGAAAGCAGAAACTTCCACAACCACAAGTTGTACAAGACAATACACATAACCCATTGGATGGAAAAATAGACAGTCTTTGTCATGTTAATGCTGATTCAGAAGAGCAGATGTTCCAGAACTAAACATTTTACTGCCACTTCTATTTGTTTGTACGCAGTTTTACCAGAGCTCAGTTCAACAGACCAGCAAATCCATTTGGGACCTTGCTGTACTACTGTAACACAAACCAGTTGGATTAGAAACAAAAAGGTTTGGGTTCTGAAAACATATGTTTTTCAGACTTCAGAGTTCAGCCAGGCACTAATAGTAAAGCTGTTGAATAGTGTGTTAAGGACTCAGATGGAAAGCAGAAACTTCCACAACCACAAGTTGTACAAGACAATACACATAACCCATTGGATGGAAAAATAGACAGTCTTTGTCATGTTAATGCTGATTCAGAAGAGCAGATGTTCCAGAACTAAACATTTTACTGCCACTTCTATTTGTTTGTACGCAGTTTTACCAATGTCTTGTTATAAACTTGATTTTTTTTTTTTTTTTTTGCCCCCACGTTAATTTCTGTTCCTGTTACTGTGTTAATCACTGTAGGTAAATTTTGAATTGGTACCTCTCTGGTTAAGCTCTGGGATTGCTTCCTAGAAAAGGAGCATTAAGAAAAAATAATAAAACTATTCTGGAAATAGCATCCCAGCAGTGCTATCCATAAGCATTTCCAGAATTATTCTGCCTATTATTTAATTAGCTCAGACAAAGGTTGCAGAGTGCACAGAAATCTATCAAGGGATCTGCAATAATATTTGGAGATCATTTCTTTTACTGCTTTATCATTAAAGTTTTATGTACTCTTGCAATTGATAGAAGCAATAAAACATTTCTGAAAAATATGGAAGAAACAAAAAAGTAAAATACATGAAATAAAACCTTCTAATCTTAAATTCCACTAGCACTGCACCCCTGGCATCATTTAACAGTTTGCAAGGTCTGGTGTACAGACTACACTTCACTGGATCATGACAAACTACTTAGATCTAAATACATTTCCTCTCTTTATCCCAGTTGGAAATTCTAAATAGAACTGTTTGAGAGTGAATATATCACTGTTTAGTTTACAAAAACTGTATCTTCCTGCTAATCAAGTGTTTCTCTGAACATGAATACAAAATGTTACATAAAAAAGTAAAAATATTTCAGTAAAATAGATTGCAATTCAAGAAACAGTTATGATTATGTATGGGTACAATTATCTGTTGAAATATTCCAGCATAATACACATTTCAAGTAACCTGAACAGAAATCCTGGGCATGGTGAAAAGCAAAGTTTGCTTAAATGTTTCTTAAAGAACACTCACAGTCCTAGTCTTTCTGCAATCCCCATAGTCAAAGAAAACTGAAAGAAAGATTCATAAGCTCAGTGATACCTCTCTCACTTCAAATTTGGTAGAGAACAGCATGGTATCCAGCACTCGTTAAATCACTCATTTAATTTTAAAAATGAGTCTCTTCAGGGAAGAGATTGGTGCTGGGGGAATGAGAAGTGAATCTGATCAGTAGGAGCTTTATTTCCAGTTTAGAACACCCCAGAGAAAGCCCAGTTTAGTTCTTAGTTCCTAGGCTAAGTTCACAGCTGGAAAAGGGCCATCAACCTTTTTTTACCCTTTGAATTGGATTTCATGTCAATAAAATACTATAAATATAGAAGCCAGCTTTGCCTTTTTAAGGAGACATATGACTTGATTAATTTTATTTTTAAGACTATAGCTGAGTGATAGAACACACTAAGCTCACCATCATCAAATGACATGCTGCTAAGCTAAGTTAGGAAACTTTCGCCAGTAAGCATCCAAAGTTTAAAAGTAGCTCAATCAAATACTAACATGAGCTACAGTAGTCACCATGTACAAATTGCAGAAACAGCAAATTTTGTTGTCCTGGGAAGTCAAAGGAAATTCTGCAGCCACAGCAGCAAAAGCAGGAAAACTTAAAGCACTGCATTACTATAATTAAGTCAACTAATTGTACACATGTGAGCAGTGATGTTGCATCAGCAATGTCATGTGTCTGAAAGATAGTAGGGACACAATAAATCACTTGTCAAGACTTTTTAAACACAACATATTTGACAATACTCAGTGAATTCCCAGCATCAACAACCAGCAGCCTCAGTAACATTCAAGACTTTCTCATGCTTATTCTAATGCCAAGTCTCTGACTGCAGCCAGCATCCTTGCTCTCACATCTAAAGCAAACAAAGGCCAACATGTGCATATACAGGATGAGCCCGCTCCCAGCTTTGGCACCAATGCTACTTTTCTTACATATTCCATTTTTATTTTTATTTTTATTTTTATTTTAAACTAGAAGCCAGCTGTTGAAATCTGGACTCCCTTCATCTAAAGTGTGAAGGATCATGTCAAGTGCAAGCAATGATTCACACCAGAAAGGACACTGTGATTTCCCAGCTATCTGATCAAATATAGTTTTAGGCAAATGACTAATATAAGATATAGAATTATGTATTTTTTAAAGTTTGCCATAACCAAGTGTAGCTAGAAATTGAGCACACAGTTGAATAAGGACACATAGAGAAGGTCTTTGTGCTCGTTCTTTCTAGAAAAAATGTAGCAGAAGAACATGGAAGAGAGACAATTCTTTTATACTAGAACCTCTTTGCATTTGGTTAAAAAACTTCACGCCATCTGGAAATGGGGCTGGTAAGTGCTTTTGATTTATTTTTAAAAGCTGCTCCAAGGGAAGAACACAATAATCCATATGCAATAGAGCAGAAAAAACAGAATTCACTTTTTGGGTGTGTTGCCATCTCTACTGGAGAAGCTTGGTGGTGGGGCCATTAGGAGGAGACCTGGTTTACTTTCCTGTTTCATCACTTTTCTGTCATGTACAGCACAACCTGCACACAAGTTTTGTGTATAGTCTAAGGCAACTTGTGGTGCTCCCCTGTGCCTTTACTGCCATCTATATCTTGAGAATGACAGCACTTTGCTTTGTGACTGAGATGTCACAAACCCATTAAAGACAGAGATGCATGTGTTTAGTGGAGCAACAGACTTGCTGCAAGTATCCCAGTGAGGCAGCTGAAAAGATTCCATGAGCTCCACGGACACAGGGCCACTGCTGTGACTTCCAGGAACTTTAGGACCAAGAGTGACTTAACGGCTTCGTCACTTGCAGAAAATGAGAATACGGTTGAAAGATAAAGAAACCTTTTTTTAATGCATGAATATCAGGATTCTGTGGAAGAGAAAATGAGCAGAGAGAGTCCAAAATAAAGCTATTCTGCAGCACAAGGTGATGTGGCTGAAATGTCTTCCATTTTCTAGATGGAAAAATATGGAAAAGTTTGCCTAACTCAAAATGTTGCAGTTTACATCCAGAGACCATAGCTGTATGTAGGGGGATGGTCAACACAGGCAAAACAGTTATCTAGAAGAAACTGGATAGCACCACCTCCCTGGAGCTCAGTTTCTGCTATGCCTTGATGCAGTATTTTAAGGTTCACAGAATTCACAGCAAAACACCTGAATTGAGGCATTGCAGTTGTAGAATTCCCTGTCTTAAATTTGCAGGGAAGATCAATTAGCCTCTCCTCAGTTTTCAAGTGTTAATATCCATGTGATAAAATAAAGCAAATCTAAGAAACCAACAAAAACATTGCTGTAAGTAAGCAGCAGAGAGGAAGGCAGCAGCAAGGGGTTTACAAGTAAATGAAATAATCTTGTCCCCATGTATCTATGTGCTCTTGCATTTCTACTTTATTTATCTCTAACTCTTCACAATTGTAGAAAAAATAAGAGCTTTGTCTAGTTGGAGGGACTGGTTTATTTCTGCTTCTAACCCTTTAATTTGTCATCTAGCCAGCATCCCTTTGGTGAGAAGGTTTCTGGCACTCCAAGGCTGCAGTTAACTTAATAAGGACTGTAAGCACAGTTAGATAAATTAATTTCAAGGTCAAGCCCACTGACAACAGAAAATGGATGCAAGTGGCAGGTAATAGAGGGAAATTCGCATGCATACTGATACACTGTTAAAGGCAGATGTTACTAGATAATTTAATCTCAAATGTAACTGATGTTTTCTGTTGCCCTTTTCCATTAAAAGAATTGTAGCAGATGCAAAAATCAAAGATTATTCAAAGAATTAAGATATGAAAAGCATGTTAGATCACTAAACTCCAATTAGTTAAATTAAATTGTATACCATTATCTACCTGTAGCTTTATTGGTAGCCAGCATTAGCACTCAGCTTGAGCAATAATAAAATTAGAGAATAACACTTTAATTGAATTGCACTTAAAAGGATCATACTGACAAATGTGATTGTATCTGGCTGTAATGCACACCTTTTCCAACAATCATTAAATCCAAGGAAATGAAAGTCACAGGATCTTGACAGCTCTCTGAAATAATCTGTGAACCATGCTGTATCTTGCAGTTCCTAATCAATTTAGAGAAGCCTCATTAAGGCTCTGCAGCTAAAGAACACTTAAAAATCAAAACAAATTACAACATGTTATGGATAACTAGCTAATAATATCGATACAATAAGGATGTATTGTGTTGCAACAATTCATTTCCTTTGTAAGAAGTGTTTGCCATGGGTGATGTAGGAATTGATATTCATAACTGTGATCAGTCAGCCCTAATGTCAGGTTTTGTCATCTTTGCTCATAATAAACATTTCTTATGCTGTGCCTTCCCTGTGTTCTAGATCTAATGCTGGACTCTATGATTGTCTGCCTGTTAATTATTTGTGTGTCTGTTTGTATATTTATTTTCTCTCCTGTGCTGTTTTTGCCTCTCTCTTGAGCATGCAGAAACAATGATGTGTGATTCTGGGAAGAAATCAGACATTAGCAGATATCCATGTGAATATTTCTTGGCAATTTTTGTTCCCCATGAGTAAGTACTTTGTTGCTGGATTATTTAACAGCCAATAACTCACCCTCACTCTCTCCTACCTTCAGTGGCTGTTTCCTTTTTATATGGCAGCTAATACAAAATAGTGTACCTTGATGTAACACTTACACATAAGCAATTTGAGCTGGGTAATTTAGCAGATTAATGAGACCAGCGAACAGGCCTTTAAAACTGAGGCATATCTGTGGCACTCATTCTTGATCTACTTAGTCAACATGGACTTGGCCAGTCACCTTTCCCAGTGGACTCTTCCCAATCACATGATAAATCATTATTACTCAAATATTTCTTTTTAAAGATTCCCCCTCAGCCTCAGTTGATAAAAGTCCCAGGCATCAGACAGAGTGTGTGGAACCAGAGACAAGCTCCTTTCCTCCAACACGGACATTATATTTAGTCACTTACTCTTGCTGTTGATTAATGTTCCTTTAGCTCTGAGCATTTGAGGGATTGCTATAGTATGACTTCTGCTCTCAACAAAGCATAAAATTGGATGTAACACTAAGGATCCACTATATAATACCATCCTGTTTTCCATCCATTGGACTGATTTGCATGGACCACTCCAGACCGACATGGGAAGAGAGTTTAAAATGCAATAGTAGATTAAGTCAGAATATGATACTGATGT
The DNA here is from genome assembly GCF_000747805.2 of Chaetura pelagica. Taxonomy (NCBI): domain Eukaryota; kingdom Metazoa; phylum Chordata; class Aves; order Apodiformes; family Apodidae; genus Chaetura; species Chaetura pelagica. The sequence goes on along the minus strand of NW_009953205.1, from coordinate 645,219 downwards.
TAAATACAATTTATAAAGCAGAGGTTAAGCTATCTGAAGAAATATGGCTTTAATAAATACATTCTGTTTCTTCTGTTCTCTTTCTGCATGAAAAGCAGAGCAGGATTCCAGACAACATATGGATTTCTACACACTAGTTAAGACAGTTTTTAATGCTTGTCCAAGGTATACAAAGTGGCTTTTACACACAGAACACACTGCTCAGCAAAGGCAATAGTGAGTCCATAGACATTTGAGGGGGTGTTAGAAATTTAAACATAAAGATAACAGATCCAACAACTGATCAGAGGTTTAACACCAATTAAAATTAATATTATTGGCATCATGGTAGTACCTAGAAGTCTAGTAACATCAGAACCCTTTTGTATCTGGCAGAAAACAGTAACAGAAGATGACACACACCTTCTAATATTCTTCTCCAGGAGTGCAAGGAGGGTTTGAGCCATCAAAACCCAAAATTCCCTTAGTCCTAAGGGCCTGATCCAGCTCTGAGTCACTCCTGCTTCTGTAAACCCTTCAGCAGAGGGGTGCATGCTTCCCTCCATGCAGCACAGAGAAGACAAACCCTTTCAGTGGGTTAACTTAGCAGCGGACTATGTGAGCTCATCTGGGATACCCTTGCAAACCATTTTCTTGACCCCTCCACAACCCTGTGGTCAACGTGCTGTACCTGCTGTGACTAGTTTCACTGCCAGACCTCCTCTGGCACAGTGCACTATGCACACATCTCCATAACCCAGCGGATCTAGGGCTTTATCCCGCACTTAATCCTACCTCTGACAACCAGGACAAATACCATTAATGGCACCTGAATTATAGTCTTGGCACTGAGATCAGAATGGGAGACTGTAAGTCTTCACACCCTCTTGGAGGAGTCCAGCTGAAGGCTGGTGCACAGCAGGGAGCTGCATCCTTCCATCTCCAGCTGCCACCTCCGCTCATGCAGAAGGCGCTTTGAGAGCTGCCATCATTTCTAGTGCACCCACTTACACCTCATTTTCACCTTTCCCAGGCATGAGTGACCGGCACTGGATGCTAAACGGATGCAGAACACACAGCTTGAGTATGGGAGTAAGCATCTTATAAAGGAAAGCAACCCTAAAGACAAAAAGAGATTCTGGGAGGTCAAACAGTTGTATGCAATGCAAACACCAGCAAGTTTCTCCTCCTCTCATCTTTCAGAAGTCTCCAACCTCATCCTCTAGTGAGGTGTTAAAAGGCTAATGTTGTGGAAATAAATGTTTCTTTATAAACATCTGGAACCAGAACTCATGGGAACAAGAATATCTACTTGTGACTGGGAAAAAAATGGAGAAATCTCAAGAATGTAAGGGAGAAAAACCTGACTGCTGTGTCAGGCATCTCACCCCATTTGGCTATATGCTCTATACTCTATATACTCTTTACACAACCCAGTAATTAATTAGAAACAACACACATTTGTGGTTCCCCTTGAAGCAATGAAAAGTCACTAACGTAGATGTGCAATAACTTTCCTTTTAGCAAGAAATTTCATCAGGCTATTTCTGGTTTGTGACAAAACAGCGTGCACATCAGATGGCAGCAGCTTGGAAAGCAGCAACACTGGATCCAGCAACAAATGGGGTTTGAGTATGTTAATAAACAGGAATCCTGTCAATATTTTGAGGCCTGTAATAGAGAGCGAATGATGACTAGGTCTGCCAGAAAATACAGTAAGAAAAAAAGCAAATGTCCCCCTGGGATTTTCCATTGTCCAAGTCCCTGTTATCACCAATGTAGTGCCATGCACGTACCTCCCGCGGGGCCCTTCTCTGCCTGACTCTGACAACAGCAATTTCAAGTTCATCTGGATTCAGTGGAAAGCCCACAGCTGTGGGCAGCACAGAGCTGCCGAGAGGTGGCTATGTAATGCCTCCCTCCAAAGGAGACCTGACCCTACCAAAGGCTTTTCTGTCCTTTCCAGGTGTTTATGTCCCACAGAATTAGGAGCCCTTCAGCAGATGACCCTGCAGTAGGTGGCCCAGACAGAACTGAGCAGATGGACGTGGTATCTCTTGACATGTGCAATTTGGGTTCACAAAAGGCTGAGTTACAACACCTGCTAGTCCTTGACTGTCTTACAATGCCAGTTCTAAGCACAAAGTCTAAATATAAATCAAATCTTAGGTAACCAGTATTGCCAAATACAAATTATCAAAAGCCTTAGATAATAATAAGCAAAAAGAAAGGCATTTGACATTTGTTTCTGCATTCTCACTGATGGCTTCTGCAAAAACTCTCAGTATTCACCCTAGCAACAATCTGAAATCTCTCTCTGCAACCACAAGATCTAAGAACTTTATTTTATAAATGAAAGGAGAGCCTATCACATATTCACTTGTTTCCAGAAATAAAAGTACTAAGAAAACCACCAAATATTCACAGATTCCTGGCAAGATCACAGGAGCTGGCAATGCTGAAAAATTAGGGAGTTGCAATACAAGCTAGGCCTCAGTTCCAGGGTTGCCTCTGGCTGACCTTGCCAGTTTTACATCTCGGGAAATCAGACTCATATGAGGCAGGCATAGCAGGAGATGGGCCATGTGCCCTCCACATACCCCTGTGTGGGACACAGGCAGTGACAGATATAATTTTAAGCTCAAATCCATTTGTAACACCCTTAGCAAAGAGCAGAACTGACGTGAATGGTTTACAACTTTTCTCTAAAAAAAACCCTTTCCTACAAAGGGGTTAAAATGTCTGCCTGTGAAATACAATCATACACATTTTTCATTTTCTAAAATTTCCTTGTCTCTTTCTCCCCACTCATTTTCAACTTCTTCCATCTCATATCCATCCTCAATACCCAATCACCATCCCTCTGAAGCTATTTTGCTGCTTAAATGATGCTGGAATAATGTTAACAAGATTTTTTTTATTATTATTATGATCAGATTACAGTTCACACATTAATCAAAATTGTGTTAAGGGTCTGATCCTGCCATCCTTGAAATCAATTGTGTTTTCCTTCAATGAAATCAAAAGGTCTCACTCTCAGTGAGCTGTAACTCCGGGTATAGTGACCATTTATTATTCATAAGTACAGTCTGGGACAGACTGATAAATGACCTCTAACCATCCCACTCAATTTCAAAAGGGGAAAGAACCAGAATGGACTGATTAATGGCTTCAGCAATCTCAAGTCTTGCTAACCTTACCTTAACAGGGATAGAGAGAGTCCTGATGGGTATAATATTTATATAACAAAGCAATTATCTCTGTAATATGGATTGTTTCAGGATGCATTCACTCCATTTCAGGCTGTGGGAGACACCTGACATAGCAGGTAAAAATGATAGATGAAGGTTTGTTCTGTCCAGCTTGCTTACAAAATGCAAGTAGAGACAATCTGAATGCCAAACTTTGTACCAGTCAGGGTACCCACAGCCTTAGCTGCAGATGGCTGGCTCCTTTGACTCTGTGTGTGTGTGTGTGTTGCTAAAGCAGCCAGAAATTGTGAGGTTGCTGGCCAGGATGCAAGAAGACCCTGCTTAAAACTTACAAGGAAGTAGCCTGGAATAACTGGACAATCCATACCTTAATTAGCCAATAAAAGTCTGGATCCAGAGTGGGCTGATCTGTCTGGGTAGCCAATGAAATGTCCTGAATGAGGCTGAAGAAAACCAAAAAAGTTCCCAAATTACTGGTGAGAGGGAGTAACTCAAGAAGACACAAAAGCAGAAGTCTATGACTATGAACAGTCTCCAGGGACTCAAATAGGCTGCAAAGAAGAGATTGCTAAATTCAGTAAAAGAGGGGGAAAGCAAAGAGAAAGAAGCTCTGCTCTGTAGAGGACAGCAAAGCACCGCTGTTAGGAGCATGTAAAGAGGAAAGATAGTGTTGAATAAAAAGCAGGAGCTGAAACACCCCATCTGATGCTTGGCTGCTAGAGAAAGGCCATTATAATTTGGCAGTATTGGGCTGGTGACACGTGGCAATGTCAGCTTCAGCATAGATGAAATGGTGTTCCAGCACAGCACTGCTGGGTGACCGCTGCCCTGTTTCTCACCAGGGGCTGCAGGGTGGTGTCTGTACGTCTCAAACCCTTCCTATTCCTTTTGCCTGTGTTACCTGGAAGTCTCTTAGCTGGCTCTGAAAAGGGACAGATGGTACCTTTTCCTACAGGATGGTCTCTCAATGGGGAATGGGGAATGGTCAGTCCAGCTGCATGTGGCATTTATTCCTCGCTTGTCCCCATCCTTCTCACCACTGGGATAACAAGAGCAAAGCAGATAACAGCAGTGACCTATTTCCAGCCTCCTTCCTCAAGGAAGCTGTCTCATCAAAAGCTCCCCATGAGCCCATTTCAGCCTCAAAAATCCAAACAAAGCAGAAATGTAAGATGCCAAATAGTGAGCAGGTTGCTCTGAACATTTGCAAGTGGTCCACAGGTATGCAAGTGAATGAGGCCCATTAAGAGATGCAAGAAATGGGACACTAATTTCAAATTCTAGGGAAACCCTGCAAGAAGAAACTGCTTCTCCTCCTGCAGGCAGACCCTCAGAGACACAGAGCTCTTCACCCTCCAAGAGCTCCATGCTGGACCGAGATCTAACAACATAAGTTGCAGCAAAGTGGGTCATTTAAGAACTGGAGCAAACCTGGTCAAAATGAGTAGTTGTGGATTTATGGCAGAGAATCAGTGATAGCAAACCAAAGAGAACAATAAAAACACAACATTCAGAAAAAAAAATAATATAAAAACGCACTTTTAAGTGATCTCAGCTGCAACAACTAACACACACCATCTGTTACAAGGTGCAAACTGAAAGTCTTGGGCAGACCAACAATTTGATCAGTTCTACTCAATTATAAACAGGGCTTCACCTAAGATGTGTGCCAGTAGATGGTGTGTTTATTTTAACCAAATAGTTACCTGAACATAGGTAGAGCTTCCTTTAGCACTCCTGCTTTTGTTTTGAGCCTATATTGATTGCTGATCATGCTTTGATTTTACCCTCTGAGGTTTTCCCTCCTCCTATTTTATCCCCTTGTGAAATGTCACAAAGAGGATCACTCTGACCAACATAATATGAACATTTGGATCATCGAGTGTAATATGCTGTCCATATTTACACTTCAAAGCATTGCACTTTTGCAGTTAAATATAATCCCATGCCATCTTTTATAAGATGAGCAATAGAAATATCAGGATCTTTCCTCATGTGCTGGCCCAATCAATCAACTCCAGGTTTACCTCTGCTGGTTTATCCAGGTCCTGATTTACCTTAACAAATGTCCATGCTCCTAAGACCATGCAAAAGCATCTGGGAACCTATGGATTTCAGTGTCCTTTTGACATGCAGCACTGTTGCAGACACCTGGGCTCAGGTTCCAGCTCTTGCTTGTTTTCACAGCAGATTTAAAGAATCTGAGAGACATCATTACTTTTGCTTTCATCTTATGATAGCTTCTTCAGTCCCTTCCCAATTACACTCTAACATTTTTATTAAAAATCAAACTCCCATTTTCATAATCCTTGTCCAAGAATAAAATGCTTCTTTGCAGTACATCATATCTAAGTAGGGCTGTCATCATTTTAATTTCAGTTGTCTAAAATGTATGTCTTGGTTTGCATTTGAAATCTTGCTGCTTGAGGCTATTGCATCTATTATCTAAGAAACCTTTTTTACGTGGGTTCAAAATGGCTTCTTTTTTTTTTTTTTTAAAGTAAGTAATGTGAAACATGAATGCACTGCATCAGCATGTGATGCAGAAGGCTTTGGTGTATCTCGGTTCATGGGCGCAGCATGTGGTAGCACGACCCTGGATGCTATCCAGCCATCACAGCCACTGGGTGCCCCCAGATCACCTAGTGCTTCTTCAGAGAGAGACAGAGGGAGAAAGATTCTTTTCCAGGATAATTGGCAATTTATAAGAAGGGACAACAGAGAGGAGCCAAGACCCAAGAACTCCAGATCTTCTCATCCACGAGTGTTGCCTGTGACAACCTGACACATCTCCCAGCCGACAGTCATAATAGGTCCAAAACATTTCTCCTGACAGACGAGGTACCAAATGATGGAGCTACTGACAATATATCCATTTTCTTCTCCCCTATTAGAAAAGAAGAGCCTACTTACTTCTTTAAATCAAGCAGTAGTATGACTGATGCACAACTTAAAGTCCAACCTTAGAAACTGATTGGTAATGCATGAGAAAATAATGTATGTGATTAGTTCTGTAAAACAGTTCATCAACAGATTGCATAAAATGCCCAAGAAGCAGCAGCATAAAACTTGAAAGCTGAGGAACATGCTCCTACAACACACACTCAGAACTTCAAAACGCTCATACTTGTTCGACTTAAAGGACCAAAACAAAATTATATGCCAGAGCACTGAACTACTTGACTCACAAACAATTAAAGCATTCTTTCAGCATAAATTATATTTTGTAGGGTTATTTTTCTCAAGCAGTATACACAACAAAGTAGATATGCTCACAGGAGCTGTATCAAACACTTAGATTTATTTTCCTATAAATTCTGGTCAGTCTGATTTCCTGAATGTAAGGAGATATGGGCTGGACCTCCAAACTGAGCTAGATCTGCCAAACTGATGCTGAGGACTTATTTTCTGGGGCAGCAGGAGACTGCTTCTCATAAAAAAGTGGCACTGGGTTGTATTTGAGTTTCCTAAGTTCAGCATATGGTAATTCCCACTCATACTATTTTGGATAGGAAGGACAACATGGACGACAAAACAAACTGCTCTCTTATTTCAGACCTACCTCTCCACCTCTGGCCCTTTTGCAAAGGAATTACAATTGTACTCATGTGTTTCAAGGTTGGTGTCGTTCAGCTTCTGAATCAATTAGGTAAGTCCTGTGTTTAAGAGGCATTAAGTCTGGTGTGAATTCATAGCTAAATGATCTCTCTCAAATGGAACAGCACTCAGGATTTAGCACTAACAGCTCCACAACTTCTCCTTTGTGTCTAAATGCACATTTTCCTAACATGATGTCCAACATCAGCTCTCTTAGTAGCAGACAATCAGGACTGACTGACTCAATTTTCTACTTGCCTGCATATTATGAGGGTTTCACATTTACCTGCAATGTGTGAAAGAAACAACTCTGAGGCTGCTGTAGGAGTAACAGTTCCAACATGTGCATGGGCACAGGATTGCACTGTGGGTGCCCTGTCTTTATTTTACAGCTGGTTTCAGTCCCAAAGGCAGCAAGACTGGAAGGAATTTTTTCACATCTGGTTACAAAAGATCTTATAAACATGGCTGGTGTGACTCAGGGTCAAGAGGATATCTATCCTGGATCTTAAGAGTCTACTTCAAGTAGCTTTCCCATTCTGTTTGCTCTCAAGCAACATTTTTCAATCAGGTGTAGCAACAAGCAGAATAAAATAGCCTTGGGATCCAGCCCTTAATGCCCAGCTCATGAACACTGACACTCGGCTGCAATTATTTTCCTTTCCTAACTTGAGATACACAGTGTCCTGTCTGCCAAGAACAGCCCAACACAGTTATGCCTGTCTTTGCTTGATGCAGAATGATTTTCCAGTGTATATTCATTATGTCATTGAATTCAGTCACAGGAACATTAACATTTTCACACATGTGGGAACTCATCTTGTGAATGCAAAGCTCATTTATTACCGTGATTTCTTCAGAGGCTGTAGTATGCTAGTATGCTCATTTTATAATGAGGTTTATAACAAGGACAGATTCTGAACTGGTGAAAGCATGTAAATTTACCTGAAAACTGAAGTTTGCAGTCCAGACTGCTTATTGCTGTAATTAGTGGGTTTCTTCCCTGCCCCTCACCGCCCCCCCCCCCCCCTCTTTTTTTTTTTTTTTTTTTTCCTGGTGTAATTTAAAACATAATGTAACAAGGGAAGCTTGGGGACTTTGCTGCAGAGTGGCTTTTGATTGCTTACTCTGAACTCACTAATGACTGATAAGATTGAGCAATTTAAAGAGAAGGGGCATCTCCAAAGCCACACTGCAAGATGTGTTAACACTTCTGAATGATGCTTGGACTGTGGCACTAAAGCCTGAGGAAAGAACTGGCTACAGTCTCTCATTACAGCAGAGTAGAGCATAATTTAGACATAACTGTTAACTTAATAACACAAATGCAGTTATTGCAGCATCACAATTATAGCACTTTTTTATTTTGGAGAGTACTATTAGTATGCTTAGAAAATGCAAACTGCTCAATGTTTATGAAATGCTCACCCAGTTAATGCTGCTAGCTGAGCACTGAAGGGTATGAGATATTCACAAATCTCTGCAACAATAGAAAATGAAAAGAAACTAGCTGCAGTTTTGAATAAATATTTGTAAATTCTTTTCCTTAAAACATCAACAACTAATTATCTGGGTCAGCAGGAGAGGGAGCTACATTTTTATTAAGAAGTGTAATAACACTGCAGGTCCTTCCATGGATATCATAGCTATTGTTGATATTAAAATAAATAATAAAAGAACTATCATATTATTGAATTAGTAAGAGATGATCTCCCTGGTGGTTGAAAAGAGAAAGCCCAGTAAAATGCTACTTAAGAGTTTCCTGGAAAGGTGATGATTTTAAAGTTTCAAATAACGCAAACGTAGCCATTCAAATAAACTAATTCTTCAGCAAGTGACAGTACACTTTAAAGATATAATTCTCTGGAGTTTTATACCTCCATTGTCATTGACATGAAAAATCAAACCCCAGGTACATTTGAGTATCCTCTTAATTAAGCTTCTTTTAACCATTGTAATCTCACTGTTATTTAAGAAAAAAAAAAAAAAAAAAAAAAAAAGCATTTTCTTTATGCATCTCTTAACTTACATTGTTAAGCTCTGGAGCCAGGCTTCCCTCTGAGGGAAAGCTGTGCCTGTTCCCTGGAGCAGTTGCATGTGCCTGAGCACAGATTAGGAATGAAGCTGAGCCCCCAGGGGAGAAAAGATGGACTGCTCAAAACTTGTGTCACAGGTACCACACAATCCCTGCATCCTGCTGTTAATAAGCACACAGAAGTGTTCATACAGTGACAGGAAAAAAATCACAGTCAGAACATTATCACATGGTAGGAACGTGTGAACAGGTATCTAAGAGCACACAAAGGCTCTGGCTGTACGGTGGGTTACACTGTGCAGCAAGAAAGAAGCAACTACTCCATACCTACAGAAGGCAACCACTGGGTAGCAGAGCGCATTATTAGTTCACATGCACATGAGTTTTGGGGAGGGAAAGGAGGATAAAGGCCTTTGAAGTCTAAATATATGAGCACCAAGAGCCACAACAAGAAGTATCATTGTTGGCCCTATCATTATAGAACAAAAATTTAAGAAGTGAAACACATCCAACCTAATGGCTGGGAAGTTAAACACCAGAAATTCCTTTCTATCCAGCCAGCCCTTGAGTATTTTCAAGCAAGTCTCATGAATTCTAAATGTCTGAAATTTACATGACTGAAATGGAAATAAGAAAAAAGACCCTATAGTTTGGAACTTCAAGCTCTTGAAAGATAATAAAGGAAAAGCAGATCTGCAGTTTATTCTCCAAATATGCACCAAGTAAGTGCAATGTGGCAAAATTGCATGAAGGGTTAATTTGACCCTAAAAATCATGTGTCTATCATATCTCTGTGCATCCAGTGAATGAAATTCAACTGTACACAGTCCAGGGATATATGCACAAGAGTCATATTTTCCTTCTATATTCCAGCAGATGAGCAGACACATCTGCAGAGGGCTCCAGCAGTGAGCAAAGCACTTTCCAAACTGCAGCTCAGATCCACAGATTAGGGGATAAATGATGCCCAGTCAGAATATCTGACCTCTGTAGAAAAAGTGTTCTGTTTTGTTTTTTTTTTAATTCTCCAAACAGTCATCAACATGTGATCAGCATATCATCTGGGGCATAGGCTAATACAAGCACAGGCACCCTGAGCTGCCTGTGTGCAAAACACCTCTGTGGCCCTGCAGGGAGGTGGTGGGCTGCCCATGGCCTGTGCTCACCTTGGCCAGCCTGGTGCTATCACTGCAATACCCAGGGCACCTCTAGCCCCATTTGCAAGGGGCTTGTACACACAGAAACCTCACTGTCCACAACTCCAGCTTCCAGCTGGACTAGGGCATGCCTGAGGTGCTGCACCCAAGATAAGAGTCCTTTTGCAAGCAGCTGCAGAAGGGAGCAGTGCAGGAACCAGCTGTATTGGTGTTACCAGGGACTTTCCATTATCTGAAGTGTTCCAGCTTCACTTTACCTCATAAAACAAAGCTGGCTGCGTTGCTAACCCCCAGCACTGAAAAACCATAAAGCAGGAGTGACACACACGTAAATCACACCTAAATGCCTTCTGGGTTTTGAACCTTTAAAGTTCACATTTTCAGGCTCCTCTCCATAACCATAAGAAATAAAAACTCTCTTTCTACATGAAAATTAAAATACTTTCCTCTCATTGGAATCCATGAGCTAGAACTTTCAGCAAATAATGCAAGACTAGAGCTGAACTCGCAAAGATTGATGACACTGTGCTTGTTGTGCACTGGTTTCTCACAGTCTGTGGCAGAGACCAGGTGTGAAGCCCCATGATATCCTCTGGGAAGCAGACCTGAAGTCCCTTTCTGCTGGGATTTGTGTGTACCACCAAAAGCGTGACAGTCTGGGCTCCATATCTCCAATGTGACATCCAACACCAGCCTGCAGGGTCCAGTCTGGAAGTCAGCCAAGCTTTGACACAGATCTCTCTATGAAGCCTACCACAGTTATTTTGTCCACTCTACACTCACCTTGTTCTCATGTTATTGAGCAAAACCCTCTGATCATATGAATTTTAAAATGGCTCTGTAATAGGAGTCTGTAATTTATCAGGTCCAATTAGGAACTCTTCTTTGCTGCCCTGTGAAACCACCCTGTCAGAAAGTCAAGAAATGTGTCCCATAACATATGAAGCTCTAAGTGAATGGTCCCTTTCGGGTAGGTATCTGGGTCATTATCATAGACCAAGCACAAGCAACACAGTAGGGCCAATGCCTTATTATCTTTGGGATACTTTCAGGCAGATATTTCAGTTGCAGATGGTAAATACAGCTTCAAAGCATAACGATATCTAACTGTGAAATAGCTGAGTCAGGTGCATTTACTGAAGCGTGGCGAGCCAAACACTAATTACAGTGCGGTTGCAGTGAGATTAGTGTTACATCTGAAATATTTTAAAAGTAGGCTTAAACCAGTGCCAAATGAATTCGATGAAACCTCCATGAGCTTCATCCATAGGCATGTTATTGTGGCTAAAGAAGAAAGTAGCAAGAGTCAATGAGCATTTTAGAAGATCTGCTTCTCATTTCTGAGAACCAGCAGCAAGTTTTCCTGGAGCTCTGACTAAATGACTGAATAGTTTAGTCACTCACAGGTGTTTTGCTGCCATCTGTCAACAGCTGATTATTGCAAACCTGTTTACTCAGTCTAGTGCTGTGAGAGAGAACTTGCTATCTTTGCTCAATCTCTTTACACAGCTCCCGAGCATCTTCCCTCAGAACCAAACTGCTCCAGGGCTTTGGGAAATTGCAATCCACATCCCTAGATGAGCTTCACAGCTGGTCCCTACCTCTATGAAGTTCCCGAACTTTAATTTTGGCTCAGAGTCCTGAATTTGGAGACTTAATTATAGCACTGTCATTCAGAGGAAAATCTTCACAGGCTGAGGTATTGCCATTACTTGCCAGATGCATCCACACCCTGGTACTGATTACATGCATTACTGACCTCAGCTGAACCATAAGAACAATAAGGCTGGCCCTGGTCAGGAATCTTTCTGACAAAACCTGGTTTCACTAGAAGCAGCAGATGAGAATCTAACGTATTTCACAGACACTTGCTGCCTGCACCAAACTCCAGACAAATGACCAGGAAGCTCAGCTGTGTCAGCTCAGCTGAGCCCCCCTGCTCGATGCCTGGCAGCTCTTGGTGGATGACCAAGAAACCCAAGCATCCAAGAGCCATCAGCCCATGGAAGAAGCCATGCTTTGCTGGCTGCCTCTAAGCAGCACATGCTGAAGGGCTTTGCAGAACACGGGAGCAGGTCCAGAGCCATAGGGCTCTCAGCAGAGCGTGGGTGTCTGCATGGCCTCCAGCTGCCCTGTAAGTTTTTAACTTACACTTGTAAATACAGAACACTTGAAAATCTACCCCCAGCAGATAGCTAATCAGGCCCTGAAGATGCAGGCTACTGTTTCTGACCATCACCATTGAATTTTTCTATTGTGAGCAAGATTTTACTACATAAGTATTTATAAGTCTTTATTTATAAATAAAAACTGTTGTACAGGAGCACCTATAACTACTAATAGCATATTTTTATTCACAAGCGTCAAACAGGGTGTTCAGTCTTTCCTCCTAAGTACAGGCACCATAGGGTTTGTTTCAATCTGATTATGTCTCTTTAGGCAGAGAAATTCTAATCTTCCTCAATAAGCATTTTGCAGAGTGACTGGGGTGACATGCTGGCCATCAGTCCTGTGCTCCTGAGTCAGAGATTACACATGCTAAAACTCCAAGTCTCTAGGCTTTTGTTCTCTCTGCCTCCCTGAATCACCTTCCTCACCAAGAGCATTAAAGCTAGCCACGAAGGAAGAAAAAGTAGGAAAAATGCTTGCTATCAAATCGTCGCAGTGTTAGAAACCAAGTTTCAGCATCACTGCACCTCCTCATACAACACTATCCCATTAGGAATACTTTCATTTGATTAGCCTGATCCATTGGCTCCTAGTCCATATTACTTAACCCTCAAAGTATTATGCCTTATTGAAAATAATTGGTAATGACAGTTTCAGGTTTAATATTTAATACAGTGGTTAAATGAAGTTGTACTGTTTGTGGTTATAGTTTCCATTGACTAATAGGCAAGTTGAGAGCAAAACACATTTTTCTTCATCTGTTACATTAGCAGAAAGCTAAACACCACACTACTCATAATAACCTTAAACATTTTCAGAGAAATGGTTCCCGAAGCCAAGTCAAATATTCCATTGATTTGTGGTTTACTTATTTTCCTTTTTATTACTGGAGGAGTGTCTTTTTAGTAGCTTTAAGGAATGCTGCAAGGTGGATGGATGGACTGAAAGCAATCCTTTGCACGTCAGGCCAAGTTTCAAACACTCCTTCACACATCACCCTGTGCAGGGGCTCTTCCTTGCCTGTGGAGCTACAGGGTGCAGAGTCCCCAGTCTCCCACTGCCTATTCCCACAGCAGCTGCATTTTCCCTTGACCATGCTAGTATCACTCTCCATGGGGCTTTGTTGCATAGCAGTTAGAACAAACTGCAACGAAGAGGAGATAGTTCCTTCCTCATCCAAAGCTGCCATATTATGACACTACCATCTAAGAGGAGAAGCCTTCTGCATGTTGCTGCCTCTTCCACACAACAACGGAAGAGGAAGGTTGTGGAAGAGCAGGGCTTGAGTGGCTGTGAGATATCTTAAAGTAATGACAAACATACAGAAGTTTGTCCTGCAAGGGCTCACCCACCTGTACAAATTTTGGGTCAGGTTACCTGGTGTCTCGCCAGTAGCTTCAAAAGAGCTTTATTTATTTACCTTAGCCAAGAATTTGGCACTCTATTTTTTAATCTGCCCACATCTTTCACCTCCTCCTGTAGTGCTTGTTCTCCCAGGGCTTTTTTTTGCCATTAACACTCCCAGTTCTGGATGATTATTACATTAACAGGGATTCCAGCTGAGGGTGGGGCTCACTCCCAGCAAATTAGTCAGTGTGGACCTCCACTCCCCCATGGCTTGGTTCCCACCAGTATCTGAGTGGGCTTGTACATAGTGCAATAACTGCTGTCATTTACTGGCAGGAGACCCATCATGTGTCATCCATAAGCCAAGCAGATGAGACAGAAATGACACCCAAGTACCTGAATTACTGAAAGCTGATATTCACTAAACACGTTCTGTATTTTAGCCATGCCAGATACTGCTGCTTCAAACCTTTGCTGTTTGCTCCTATGAGCTGAGCTTTTGTATATTGCCAGGAATGCATAAGGCACTAAATACTAGATATGATGAGAAGTACATACCAAGGAAAAGACCCTTCAAAGAGTACCTCCCCAGATGTGCTAACTAATTGTCTCTATAATTTTATTTGTTGCCTATATGTATTCAGTCTCAGACTCTGAATTCCTAGAAAAGATGTGCCAGAATCAGAAAATTAGTACTGGAATTTGGTCTTACAAATTCTTCAGCACACTGACACACAGATTATTTGAGAAGGCCCACAGCAGCATGTATCCTTTCAGAGATGAATCTCCTAATTCCATAGCTCACACTTGAGCTGACTCTCAGATTAAGTAACTCACACCACTTACAATGCAACTGTCCCCTATCCAACATCTACCCTAAGAACACATTCAGATGAACTTCCTGAACTAGATGGTCAAGCAAGGTCAGCTTCACAGAGCCCAAGGTGGGAGAAGAAAGTGATCTTCTATCATTGAAAGTTTTGAGGCTCACATTACAACAGAAAGATAAATTTACCAAAAAGGGAAAAAAGATTGCTGGGTGGACCCGATGCTTAAAATGGACTTAGTATTGTTTTTGAACTTATTTAGAAGCATGACGGAGAAACACAGCTTTGTTTCCATTTATAAATGTCCAAAATGACAACCTGAATTTAGGATTTGACAAGTGCCAGGCTGACCTAATTGGTAACAGAAGGATCATATTCTTAGCTGAAACATAGGTACTCCACGGCCAGCAGTCAGGCAACCTGCCCCAGCTGGCCACAAAACTGGCTGGAGAAAACCAAGATGGAGCAATGACTTACTATGTTTCTTTGGTGTTCATTTGGGGCATGATTCTCCAAAATATATGTGTAATCAACCAGTGATGTCCACAGACTCACATTAGAGTAGCATTTTGGATTTAATTTACCCTGATGTCAAACAATGAATAGCCCTACCCAGAGTTCTCAGGAAGAAAAATCAGAAAGACATTTGAGATTATTTCTTCAGTATCAAACATACTTATTGTAAAATGAGATACCTTAACCTACAATTTCCAATAAATTTCTTCTTGTTGGATATAGAGATGTGTAATTCCCTTGCAGGGGCTGAAAGGGAAAATACAATGTGAGAAACCACCAACATTTCTCTTTCAGAAGCATTCAGGCAGCAGCAGCAGTTGTTTCCCTGAATTTTGCTGGAAAACGAGGCTTCCCACTGTCAACTTTCCCTGGGCGTGTACAACCTCCGCGGGAGCCTGCAGCAGGGCCAAGGCTGTACTCCCCTAGTCCAGCTGCACAGGATCCAGGCCTTGGGTGGCAAGCACAGCTCCTGCTGCACCCTGTTTGCTATCAGCACCTGTGATAAGATGAGCACTGCTGTGTTACGAAGCACGGCGGCAGCAGCGTGACTGGCTCCTCTTCAGCCAGGACCAGTTTCTCCATGTTTGCTGGAGAGCTTCAGAAAACTCTAAGCACTGACTTGCTTGTTAAGAATTCTGCCAACACAACCCCATGTAAAATAGATCCAGTCTGGAATTACTAAGTATAAATTATTATATCTTTCATTTTTAGCTATTCACAGAGGAAAATGCACCTTGTGCACCATAGAAATCCAATTTAAACTCTCTGAATAGGCTTTAAGTAGGGCTTAAGTAGTGCAGAGGCTGTTAGGCTGACCCTCTACACTGGGGTTAATTTCATCCAAAAGCTTTTCCAAGAGATAAGGAAACAATCTTTCATGCACAAAGTGCTTGAGGAAACCAAGAAACAGCAAAAGAATCTGCCTGCTTTGAAAGCTTTGTATCTCACCTCTGCACTCAATAGAGAGATGTGTTGTGTTGACGTACTGTAGATTATACCTTAGCCAAACGGTGAAGTTAAAAGGAAACAGGATCCCTTGACACTGTTTTAGACAGCCCATAATATGGCACTATCATTAAACGAAGTTTACCAAAGGCTTCTATTTACATGTCTGCAGAAAATAGAACAGGGTGCAGGATGCTGATTGCAGTGTAAATGTTAACTGAGGGACTGAACGGCAACTGCTGGGGGTGCGGAAAATCCAGAGCAAACAAAAAGAGGAGAAAATAGTCTTGCTGTCCAAAGCAGCCCTGCATCCTGACAGCAGGCTGGCTTTTGGTGGAAACAGAACAGTCCTTACTATCCAACAACTCAGGCATGCTACCAGAATGAAGGGCAAGGTCAGGATTCATGGGAGATACCTGGCAATTTAAAATATGGCTGTGCAAAGGTGGCTTGGTGCTGCAAGAACAAGAGACAGGTCTAGACCTAACTCAGCTTCTCCGCTTCCAGAAAAGGCCCATAGAATCGGTGGGAAGATGTTAAAAGAAATGGCAATGCTCATCTGTACCTTGGGAATGAAATGCTGTTTTTATGGCAAAACCTCACACTTTTGCTCAAACCTGGGCCATTATGTGTGTGTGAAAGTCTGTTGAGTTCACACTGGAAAGGTGGGGCTTGACTATGGCCAAGTGACTCCAACTTCCCTTTGTTTCTGGAGTGCTTAGGAATTGGGAAGGGGGCAAGAAATTCCAATTCTAGACAATCTTCTGGATAAAGAAGAGGAAGATACCTTTTCTCAGGAGACAGCTGAATTTAGGCGTACATTAATATCTTTTAATTTAAATACCAAAAGATGCAAAAGGAACAAAACCTCAGAATAGTATTGATGAGGGATATGACCAGTAAGGATCCAGACATCAAGCTGAGACTATTTACAGACCAGGGTTATTTTGGGCAGTGCTGTGTCCTTATTTCCTTTTACTTCTGAAAACACTTCTAACAAGGCTGTGTATGAGGACCCCTGTAGTGGTGAATGCTATTTGTGACTTTGCTGTTTGTAACCACCCAGTTTTACCCACACACTCAAATAACCCTAAAATGACCTCAATTCATGACTAATCTAGGGCTGAAATGAAAGAGGTGCCTTTGAGGAGAAAGCTCTGCACTGCCCCGAAACAGCAAGTGCCAACTTGTGCTTCCCCACTGCAGTCAGTAGAGCCAGGCCTCTTACAAACACCATAGCTCTTCCCCCTTATTATATATGGGGATTGTGCTTCGCCCAAGGTTTACCAGAATTTGACCCATTTTCAAGTTTAGACATCATTCTGAGAGGCCGAATTCACTGGTTGATTCTATTCTGTAGCTATGAGGCCCCAGCCCTACAAAGAGCTGCTGTGAACAGCTTTCCTTAGAGCAGTATTTCCCTGCAAGGCCTTTGCATCATAGATGTGCTGTGTCACACACACTCCAGGATCATGTGCAGCCAACACATCGTCATTAACCACCCTTTAGTAGGTAATAGGGTGAAACATGTCAGTGAACCATAAACCCAGGCTGATTTAGAAGATAAATTGTAATGGCCCAGAAGTAGCTGTTACAATCTTTCCTGTCAATACTTGACCTTAAAAAAAATTCCCTAAATACTTACTAGTACTATGAGATGTAATGGCTGTCAATAACATTTACTTTAAATAGCCCCCAAACACATGACATAATCTGCATTTACAAAGTCCATCTTGCCAATATTTGAAGTAGTCACAGAGGAGCCATCCTATCACCTCTGGTACCCTCCTGGGAGCAATGTTACTCTTTGCTTTTAATCACCTTAATTTCCTCAACTGCCTGACCCACCCTTTGCTGAACTTTAATTCAGGAGAAGACACAAGAAGGAGAAACTCTGGGTGTAACTGCATGACACATCAGGTCCAGTGGCAAAGCTGGTGTCAGTTGCTCCTGCTCCCCCTGCTACAAACAAGAGTGATTGGTAACATGGGCTGCACTGTAGCCACCTTGATGGCGATGAGCCAGGAAAGCAGGATGTGAATGACTGGGATGCAGAATGATGGGGTAGAGACATTCTATGGCAGCTTCTTGGCCCTGTAACAAAGTGTTGTGTTGCTGCACGTGCAGAAGGACAGCAGTGACCCTGAATGGGGGCTCTGTCCTTGCTTTGCCCCACCTCTCAGATCACAGTTTTGTGTTCAAAGTAACAGTACTACAGCACTGCCATATGCAAGCACCTGCTTAGCATGGGGACATTTGTCTGAGCTGGGCACATAGAGAGCCCAGAGTCTCTGTGCCCAGAGAGCACAGTCACCACTGAAGATTACTGGTGGTTGGGAGGGTGAATGAGAGGCACACACTGCAATTAGGTAAAATAGGGATCATGTTAATTACTGGATAGCTTCAAGAGGGAGGCAGGAGGCATAATTTTTTTGCATCATAAGTATTAACTGTCAGTGTTAATTACCAGTATTTATGGCTGCTACTTCTGGGATTAGCCAAGTAAGCATGGTATGATGAAGCAGGGTATTGCCACCAGAAGTGGAATCATGATCCTTGGAGCAACAGCAGAGTCATGGGATAATCAAAAGTGTCATTCAGATGTCATTCACCTCCTCTGCCTCTCTGGCAAAGCAACAGATTGCAGCCTAGTATGTCAACAGCATCGAGCAGAAAATACCTTGGCTAAGACATCTGCAATTTTTAGATTTCACTCAACCAGGGCCAAATACTCCATAGCCTGTCTAATCCTTCTGTTGGGAGCCAAGATCTAGACCTCTGCAGTGCTTACAGGTCTGGGGCTAATGTAGCCATATCAGAGGGTAAAATCCCCTTTGATTGTTAATGCAGTCATTTCAAACTCGTCCAGATGCAGTTTCAACTGTGTGGGAGGGCACAGCAAGAACAAAATCACATTAATGCCCATAGTCACCTGGACACAAAACAGAGGTAATGCTGACAGAAACATCACCCTTTACCAGGGTAATTTCCAAGGGAATCAATAATCTAACTAATTCAGAAGCCAGCATTTCCAAAACCCTGCAAGTAGCAATGGGACAAGTTAAAAAAGGATGTGGAAGCTGAATCGTTGCACTCCAGAAGCAGGAGACACCAAAGTGTTTTTAGGAAAGATGGGGAAGGTAGTTTTGGCTGTGGACAGGAGCTGCTTGTGAGGAGCTGCACCCCCAGGCATGGGCACTCTTGGATGCCACCTACTGGTGCCTTACCTGCTCACTCGGCTTAGGTACCCGAGCTGGGCTCCTAGCCCTCAGAATCAAGTCCATGAGAAGGAGCTTTCTCACTTAGTAACATACACACGACTAGAGATGAAATTGTGCACAGCTGTATTCACATGCATGTTTATAGATCAAGGTCTCCACGTACTTCTCTCCAGACCAAGTCTACAGAGATTCTCTGGGCTTCTCTGAACCCCATGCACATTCACCTGCAATGCCAACGTTTCCATCTGGAAGCCCTGAGGCTCCAGCTTCCCTTGTGACATGTCTCTAGGTGGCTCAAGTGTTCAGAAACGGCCAAGCTGCACAAAGGTCTTGAAAAAAGGAAGATTAGAGAAAGAACAGTGCCCAACATCCCCTAAAACCAATTCAAGCAAAGAGGTTTTCTCATGCCACAAGTAAATGCTGTATTTTCGATTTCATTTTCCTAATATACTGCATGTAACAGCAGGGATGTATGTGGTGCAAGCTCTGCAGTAAATGCCCAATAGCAGGGACAGCTCTACAGTAAAGACCAGGCATACTGAGTTACCAGTGCATGATCTGCTGCTTTGGGGGATCTTTTCAACTCATATTTTTTAAATGGGAGCATTTAAAATTATATTTTAAGATATCCAAACCATCCTGGCAAAGCACATTTTGTAGGCAGAGGCACTATCTGTCATTACCCTGAGTGACGCAATGTAAAAAATGTCAGGGCACACAACATGAGTCTTGGTGAAACAGCAGCAGAACCTTCCATGGACTAGAATAGTACAAGGCTATTAATTTGCACTGCATCTATTGGAATATGGCAGAATTATAACTCTTCCAGTGTAGGCAGTGGTAACTATTAGTTTGACAGAAGCCAGCTAAAACATCAGTAATTGCACGCTAGCAATATAACAAAGGTCATACTTAGAAAGCTTGGATGACACTTCCTCCTTAATCTAGATCTAAAAATTCTCTGTTACTTTAATGACCTGATTAATCATATCTTATCTTGAGACCTCTGTATTTCTTATAAATCTTAGAAATTCTGAATGTTGCACGAATCAGTCTTCTGCAAATGTATTGGTTCAAGTAGCATTTTAGTGTCTTCTAGCATTAAGGCACTGCTGGGAATGAGGATGCACTTCCAAAGGAGTTAAATAAAGCAGGGTCAGTTATTACTGGAATGGTAACCAGAACTCTCTGGGGCAAGATAAATCAATAATAAATACGATCTTACTAGGAAAGCGTGTGTCATTTTCAGTTCAGTGTACTGCAGAGCTCTGTTAAATTAAGTAAGAACTGTAATAATATCATGCCATGTAAGTAGAAATAGCAGTAGGTGAAGTTTACTCCATGAACCCAAGAAGTGATGCAATGGCAGCTTGTATGGATATAATTGTATATTTTGCTAGAATCAAAAATAAAGGTTTTAATGTATTATTAAATTCCTCGCTTGGAGGCAGGCACTCGCACACCTACAATTATTTTAATTGCATGTTCCAGATTTTTTTGTTTTTCAGAATTTTATGACAGAAGCTGAAGTTAAAATGAATACCTCACAACACACTTTCCTGAGTTTCAGTAAGAAGTTTTTCTCTTTGGGTAATGGAGCGGTTTGTTCAGCGTGTTATATTTTTAGTTTTATGGAAAGGTTTTGGAAAAAATCGTGCCAAACAAAATATGTGTGGTAACTAGTATGCAAACTGCTGTAAATTAAATAAGTCTGGAGAGCAGAAAAGAGCAAGTTTAGAAGCTGAAGACTACACTACAGTCCAGAAAGAGGTGGCAGTGGATTCACATGCTGCAGCCTCTGCAATCCTCATGAAATTGTGCCTTTTAGACACAAAGGGAAATTGGGCTTTCTTTAGAAGAATATTTCTTATGTTTGTAGGTGAACTGCATCTTAGGGAAGGTAACATACCAGATTTTTGTTTGAAAGAATGACCTTGTGACTATCTGAGAAATTTCACAAAAGAACAAAACAACATTGAGAAATTACGTTCTTGTGGTTAAGCTGAAAGCAAGGGGGTGGGTGTGTCAACTTGGTACCTCCCTCATGGCAGACTAACATATGGGTTTGCAGCATGTTCCTACTCTGCAGTAACTATTCCCATGTATTCCCAGTCAGAAGGGATGCAGCTTTGCTCACTGTCACAGCCGAATGGTCATGCGAAGAACAAAATCCTTCTGCTCACCATGCAGTGCTCTGTATGATTACCATGGAGCATCTGACACACTACATGCATCTCACCTGAGCTCCTGGGAAGGTCTGGTGGAGCTTTGTACTATGATTTGGCCTCAATTCTGGATTTGGCCACTGAATTATTCTAGGATCAGGAGAAAACCAGGCTGCCTTCCCTCCACCCCCAAAGCTGGATGCCCCAGATCAACATTTCCCCAGATCTCACCAACAGACAGTATATTTCATCTCCTTTCCAGCTGCAGATCACAAGAACTACCAAGATCAGTGCAATTTCACTGAAGCCAGTGGTATTTCCCCTGATTTATAGCAAACTAAGTGGAATGGGAATTGGGGATCACAGACATTTCCATTTGCTGCCCTTTCCCACTAAGGTAGATGGCTGTATAGCCAGTGCTCCTATTCTCATGGCAAAGGCACCTCCTCTAAGAAAAGATATTCATATATATCCAAATGTTGACTTTCATTAAAGCTTAATGCATTTGCAGCCAGCTGAATTTGATAGAAGGCTTTTCACCAGTAGAATTTAAGCTCATCAAGAACACTAATCAATGGCTGGTAATTAAATGCATTCTTAACTTTTAATGTGCATTGTCCTTGTGCCATGTGCTGTGATGTCTTTATAACAGGAACATTAGGGAATATCACAAAGATTAATAAAAATATAAGGTGAATTGAACACAAAAGGTTCCATTAAATAGAGCAGGACTGTAGACAAATGAGTCTCTGTGGCATTCTAAGCTGCAATATTTAAGTGGGTTTTTGCTAGGCTCAATCGTTCGTTGGCCTTTTTCTTAGTTCTTACTTTTTTTAGTTGAACTGAGCTGATGTAAAACAGGTTGGTCCCAGGGCAAGCCTAGAGTTGGGAGGAGAAAAAAAGCTTATGTTCCAAAACTGTCATGTTTCTATTCTCCCTCCTTGAAATAATATAAAACCTTAGGACTTCAAACAAAAGGCAGAAATTCTAGACAACCCCTTTGACTGTTTTGATCCAAAGGCAGAGTCTACAGCTGAAAAATTTCATTGATTCATTGATAGGTTTCTCAGAGAGGAGCAGAAGAGACCGTATTTTTTTCAGGAAGATTAGCTCTACATAAAACCAAACTTTTCAGTTCCAGGCTGAGCCCCACGTGTTGATTCTGCTCATTACAGGGTATAGAAGCTCAGCAACAGGCGGTTGAGCTCCAGCCACCCTCCCAGTCCCTGCTAGACAGAACTTTTTGGGGCAGCTTGGGGCTACTCAGCATCTCCCTGTGCCTCAGTTTCGCAATGTAAAATGAGGAATTATGGCTTCGACTTCTACCTTTTGTCTTTATTCAAATGCTACAACATATACTGTCTCTTGTCACATACTATACACAGCACCTAACATACTGAGGCTAGAACCAGTTCGGAGCCTGTAAACATCAATTTAAGTACAATATAATGATGTATCATAAGAGGTCAAGTGATAAGGACACTCTGGAAACATAGGAGTGACTTGTGCCTTGGTCTGGGGTGGAGATTTAAGAATTAACTCTTTCAGCACCAAAATAAACTTTACAGTTTTAATTTTCTCTGTTTTTCACAGAAAATCCTCTATACCATCTCTTTGGTTTAGTGAAGTCTCAAGTAGTCTGTTCTAGTTCTGCTGGCCCAGGAACAAGCTGCAGTGACCTTTAAGGTACCCAATATTGACATGCAAGTCTGTAATCACATCTTCACAGATGTTAGAGCCCAGAGTGTCACTGGGAGCTTGCATGGCTGGAACAGAATTTGCTATATAATCCATGTGCTGTGCTGTTCATGCATGGTAATTACATATAACAAAATCCATAAGGAAGGAAGCAGCTACATATAGTCTGCTTTTAAAACCTGAAGAGAAAGACTTATTTTTACTATCCAAAGAAATCATCTTAAAAGAAAATAATTTCATACTTTTTTATAAGCAACAAGTGCTAAGCCATCACTGGCCCCAAATTGCATAATGCACTTTGTGAGCACCCTTGCTATTTCAGATGGTCAGTGATTAATCTCTTGCAGCCAGCAGACACCAAGTGCTCTGTAACAGCTATTTTCTCTAAATGGCAAATCTTTGACTACACTCATAACAAAACTAACAGGTCAACATGCTGGGAAGAAGATGGTATGGAGCTGTCAGTAGACAATGATCTCAATTTCTGGCTACCAGCATCCTGGCACTATTGCACATCCACTCCCAAGTAATCTGTAGACTACAGATCTCATTCCTGTGCAGAGAAAAATCTATGACCAGCTTACCAGTTCAACATGACTTCTGAAATACCTCTCTGTGGAAAATTTAGGCAAAACAAAATTGTCCCTGTCATAGTTCCTATCCCCTTCTCCCCCATCTTTTCAGTATTTCATGCAGGTGCATTTTGAGGGCTTAATTTAGTTCTATGCTCAGCATCTCTTACAATCAATTACTTCTGATATTTTAAAAGCTGTGAAAGACATGTTCTGCCACAACAGAGGCAACCTGGGTACAGCCCCCAGAAGACAAAAGATATAAGAACTAAGTGGGTCAGAGTTTCGACTAAGCACTGAGAATAAGCCTACAAAATAAAAATATACCTGAGAAGAACAGTGAGGCTCTGAGGCAAAATTTGGTGCCCTTAGCCTCCAAAAAACCCCCAAAAAAACAAATCAAGAGAAACCCAAAAACCAAATCAGATTTCAGCAGAAGAGAGCTGCAAATATTTTTATATCATTACCAATCTAGCTGAATGTCAAAAAAAAAAAATAAAAAATTGAGACTGTGAAGTTTGCACCAGCTTTGCTATAAATAACCTACGACTACACATAGGCCTGCCACACAGAAAATCAGATGTTCATAGGAACTGCTTTATTTTCAGGCCCCAAAAGAACTAGTCTGAATATCTCAGCTGCATTTACTTTCCTACTTCCAAGCCATGCCTTGCTCCCCAGTGCCTTCACTACCCACCTAAACGCTACTGTCTTTTGGAGAGGGGGCACTAAAGGGTGAGGAAAAGAAACAGCCATCAGGAGAGAAGTGGAGCATTCAGCAGGCGACAGCCCGGTGCTGCTGCTGCTTTTGAGGCTGCTCTGGGGACTCTGGCATTGCCCAACAGGAATATTTCTGCTTTGTTTAACACAGTGAAAAAACATCAGTCGACTGTAATGTTAAGAGGGGCGGACGCAAGTACAACCGATAAACAAACATGTCTTTGTTTTAATAGTGGGGAGTGACTTATCATAGTTAATTATAGGAATTTACAGCTATTTATGTGAACTCAAGAAAGCAGAAAACATTCATTTGTTGCTAGTGTAACTGCTGGGTGGAGGCAGCCCAGATGCATGGAGATGAATGCTAGACTGTATCTTGTTTGTCTTGTTATGCACAACTTTACTATGTAAATTTGAACTTCAGTGAGTAGCTACTTGGCACATTAGAGTGTGTAATTATAGGCACACAAAAAACCATGGAAAGTGACATTTAAACATTGTTTCTTTGTCACATATCAGTTAAATATAGAAAAAAACCCCAACCATATTTACTTTAATCCACAGAAGACTCTTGGTCTCACACCTGCTGCTCACACGCAAAATATGTCATTATCGCTCAGTGTCCATCCTCTTACACAGAGGAAACAAAGTCACTCTGGTTCAGTTTTGTCTCATTTCAAGCCTCAGAGGAGCTGCACTTACGAAGGAATGTTAAGCAGAAAACAAAACCAAAATAGCACAACATCAACTACAGCTCATTTGCAGGGGAAAAAATAAAACACTGCTCTTGTGTGCATTCAATAATTATCCCAAAACAATTGTGATATGATGGCATGAACTCCAGAAATGTTTTTTTCTCCTGCATTTCAAAGGCTGTGCAGTGCTACTGATACACCACTGTCATCATTAGCAGGCACACCACTCCTACAGAAAGTGCCTGGCCAAAAGGATGGAGATGGCAGGGCCAAAGGCAGTGTGGTACCCTGCACGCTGCTGTTAGAGAATGCTGCTTATGTCCTACAGACTTCTTCTGGACAGGAATTATTGTGAACAATTATTTAAAATACGCAAACCACCAGTTTCTAATGAGCACCAGAACTTTTGCTAGGAAGGACCTAAAAGCATTCCTGGCTCTGCAAGTACAAGCTTCAACTTGCTATCATCTACGTCTAAAACCCTTAGAAACGTAAATTATTTTCCAGTGTGGCTACCAACATCATACTTGTCAATGCATTTATCTTTGGAAGACCTCTGGGAAGGAGGGAAATAAATCTTTTTACAGAGGGAGGACCAAAGCAGAGAGACATTAATAAGGAGTAGATTGCCTGAAGCAGCACAAGTGCAGACCTCCCTGAGCTAGCACTGACCTAATCTCATCCTCTGTACAGACCGGTGACATGCAGCCATGACAACTCCCGCTCACTGACATGAGTCTGCCTGTGCTCCAGTTGGGCTATTTTTGACCTCAGACTCTCAGCAGTGCTGGCTGGAAGAGGACTAGCTGCTGAGAAGCCATGCTGGAGCCAGCTTCATCCCCACCACGGACATGCCCCCTGCGACTTGCCCAAGATTACACCCAAGGAAGCTGTGAAAGGGAAAGA